>NC_074679.1:25870533-26170533 GCF_029448725.1 Salvelinus fontinalis | reverse complement strand
ATCTGTCTGTAAACAATTGTTGGAAAAATTACTTGTGTCATGCACAAAGTAGATGTCCTAACCGACTTGCCAAAACTGTAGTTTGTTGACAAGAAATTTCTGGAGTGGTTGAAAAACGACTCCAACCTAAGTGTATGTAAACTTCCGACTTCAACTGTGTCTATCAATGGAGATGAGATGAAATACATGTCCATTTACCAGAACGTTTTGAAACACCGATCAGGACAAGAGCATACTCCAATTGTGACTAATACTAACTACCTTATATCCATAAATGGTGCCAGACAAGCTAATAATAAGCTAATAAAAGCAGAAAGTCTCCCAAAATGAGACCTTGATAAAAAATGTAGAAGGGTGTAATAGAGCATTAATGATTCAACAGCCGTCATCACCACAGACACACTGGTCATTGTTCAAAGACCTTTATGGCTGTGAAAGTCATAATGGCCAATCTGAGAACTTTTCAAGACTGTTTTCTAACCTACTTTCTGCTGAATTGTCACGTTCTGACCATAGTTCTTGTGTGTTTTGCTTGTTTTAGTGTTGGTCAGGATGTGAGCTGGGTGGGCATTCTATGGTGTGTGTCTAGTTTGTCTGTTTCTATGTTTGGCCTAATATGGTTCTCAATCAGAGGCAGGTGTTTTGTGTTGTCTCTGATTGGGAATCATATATAGGTGGCTTGTTGTGTGTTGGGGTTTTGTGGGTGGTTGTTTCCTGTCTCTGTGTTTTCTCTGCACCAGATAGGGCTGTATCGGTAAGCCACGTTTGTTATTTTTGTATTTCGTAAGTGTTCACAGTTCTGTCTTGTTTATTAAATCATGTTGAACACGAGCTACGCTGCGTCTTGGTCCGATCCCTGCTACACCTCAGACGAAGAGGAGGAAGGCTGCCGTTACATGAATGATATTCTCTTTACTGCCCAATTAACATATGAACAGAGCCCAACAATATGAAACATAAAGTGAGTATCGGATAAGTGTAACCTCAGTGCAGTGAGAGTTCACTGGTCCCAATACATTCTTCTGACTTGCTCTGGATGTCTTCATATGCTGCATTTGTGTATGCTTTCCAACAGTCCAAGCCATCACAATGAACTGTATATAGAGCATGTGACTTTTAGGCAAGAAGTCAAACTGACTTTTGGCTGTGAGCATTCTTAAATAAACCAACCCTCCACCACCCCCCTTATTCCTAGGACCAGCCAGGCATCACACTGTGTGAATAGCAAGCTGATGTCTAACTTGGCTCTAGTTGCTCTTCTCTGGGGATGCAGGTGTGAATGACAGCTGCTTTGGTGGAGAGGGTCTCCTTGTACCCTCTATGGACCAGAGGGGGGCTGCTGCAGGCCTGGTCATGATGAGGGGGTGCCGGGTGTTAGGGAGCCTCTCCTGGATTCGTTCCACCAAGGACAGACACTGTGACAGCTACAGCAGCCCCAGCAATGACTGGAAAGCAATGACTGGGACCGTCGCCAGAGACCCCGGACTGGGGATCTTCGCTGGAGGCCCCGGGCTGGGGATTTTTGCCGGAGTCCCCGGACTGGGGACCGTCGCTGGAGACCCCAGACTGGGGACCGTCGCTGGAGACTCCGGACTGGGGACCGTCGCTGGAGACCCCGGACTGGGGACCGTCGCTGGAGACCCCGGACTGGGGACCGTCGCCGGAAGCTCTGGACTGGGTACTGTCGCCGGAAGCTCTGGACTGGGTACTGTAGCCGGAAGCTCTGGACTGGGAACTGTCGCCGGAAGCTCTAGACTGTGGAAGCGCATTGGAAGCCTGATGCGTGGTGCCGGAACTGGTGATACCGGGCTAAGGACACGCACCTCAGGGTGAGTGCGGGGAAGAGGCACAGGCCGTACTGGACTGTGGAGGCGCACTGGAGACCTGATGCGTGGGACCGGTACAGGTGGTACCGGGCTGATGACACGCACCTCAGGGCGAGTGCGGAGAGGAGGCACAGGACGTACTGGACTGTGGAGGCGCACTGGAGACCTGATGCATGGGACCGGTACAGGTGGCACCGGGCTGATGACACGCACCACAGGACGAGTGTGGAGAGGAAGCACCATCCTTCCTGACTGGATGCTCACTCCAGCCCGGCAAGTGCGGGAAGCTAGCACAGGACGCACTGGGCTATGAATGTGCACTGGAGACCTGATGCGTGGGACCGGTACAGTTGACACCGGGCTGATGACACGCACCTCAGCACGCCCGCTCTGCAGCGCTCTCAATGCTAGCCCCTCTCTCTGGAATCTTGCGTCGAACTCCTCATCCGACTCCCTGACTGGCTCAGGTTCACTCCTCGGCTCCGCCGACTGCTCCATGTGCCCCCCTCCAAAAAACGATTGGGGTTTCTGTGGCCTACCTCGTTGGTATAACTCCTCGTAATATCGCCGTTCCACTTTCGCTGCCTCTATTTCCTCCTTCGGAAGGCGATACTCCCCAGCCTGCATCCAGGGTCCTGCTCCACCCAAAATCTCCTCCCAGGTCCATTCCTCCTGAACACGATGCTTGGTCCATTTTTGGTGGGTTCTTCTGTCACGTTCGTCGTATAAATCGGACCAAGGTGCAGCGTGGTATGTGTACATTCTTCTTTATTAAAGAAAGAACACTGAACAAAATAACAAAACAACAAAACAAACGAAACGTGAAGCTATATGAAATAGAGCAGACAGGCAACTAAACATAGAATAAGAACCCACAATCACCAAAGGGGAAATGGCTACCTAAATATGATCCCCAATCAGAGACAACGATAAACAGCTGCCTCTGATTGGGAACCATATCAGGCCACCATAAACATACAAATACCTAGACATACAAAACCCTAGACATACAAAAACCCTAGACAATACAAAACCCCTAGACAATACAAAACCCCTAGACAATACAAAAACGAGCGTAATCCACCCTAGTCACACCCTGACCTAACCAAAAGATAAAGAAAACAGAGATATCTCAGGTCAGGGCGTGACATCACTGACATTTTCAACCTCTCTCTGACCGAGTCTGTAATGCCTACATGTTTCAAGCAGACCACCATAGTCCCTGTGCCCAAGGAAGGTAACCTGCCTAAATGATTACCGCCCCGTGGCACTCACGTTGGTAGCCATGAAGTGCTTTGAAAGGCTGGTCATGGCTCACATCAACAGCATCCTCCCGGACAGCCTAGACCCACTCTAATTTGCATACCGCCCCAACAGATCCACAGATGACGCAATCTCAATCGCACTCCACACTGCGCTTTCTCACCTGGACAAAAGGAACACCTATGTGAGAATGCTGTTCATTGACTACAGCTCAGCGTCCAACACCATTGTGTCTACAAAGCTCGTCACTAAGCTAAGGACTCTGGGACTTAACATCTCCCTTTGCAACTGGATCCTGGACTTCCTGACGGGCCGCCCCCAGGTGGTAAGAGTAGGCAACAATATGTCTGCCATGCTGAACCTTAAAACTGGGGCCCCTCAGGGGTGTGTACTTAGTCCCCTCCTGTATTCCCTGTTCACCCACGACTGTGTGGGCAAACACGACTCCAACACCATCATTAAGTTTGCTGACAACACAACAGTGGTAGGCCTGATCACCGACAACGATGAGACAGCCTATAGGGAAAAGGTTAGAGAACTGGCAGTGTAGTGCCGGGACAACAACCTCTCCCTCAATGTGAGCAAGACAAAAGGGCTGATCGTGGACTACAGGAAAAGGCAGGCCAAACAGGCCCCCATTAACATCGACGGGGGGCTGTAGTGGAGCGGGTCGAGAGTTTCAAGTTCCTTGGTGTCCACATCACCAACAAACTATCATGGTCCAAACATACCAAGACAGACGTGAAGAGGGCACGACAAAACCTTTTCCCCTCAGGAGACTGAAAAGATTTGGCATGGGTCCCCAGATCCTCAAAAGGTTCTACAGCTGCACCATCAAGAGCATCCTGACCGGTTGCATCACCGCCTGGTATGGCAACTGCTCGGCAACTGACCGTAAGGCGCTACAGAGGGTAGTGCGAATGGCCAAGTACATCACTGGGGCCAAGCTCCCTGCCATCCAGGACCTATACAATAGGCGGTGTCAGAGGAAAGCCCATAAAATTGTCATAGACTCCAACCTCTCCCTCAATGTGGACTGTTTTCTCTGCTACCGCACAGCAAGCGGTACCGGATTTTCAAGTCTAGGACCAAAAGGCTCCTCAACAGCTTCTGCCCCCAAGCCATAAGACTGCTGAACAATTAATATAATCGCCACCGGATAATTTACATTGACCCCCCCCCCCCCACCCCTTACTCTCTGTTTATTATCTATGCATAGTCACTTCACCCCTACCTACATGTACAAATTACCTCAACTAACCTGTACCCCCGCACACTGACTCGGTACTGGTACCCCCTGTACATAGCCTTGTTATTGTTATTCTTATTGTGTTACTTTTTATTATTACTTTGTATTTTAGTTTACTTGGCAAATATTTTCTTAACTCTTCTTGAACTGCACTGTTGGTTAAGGGCTTGTAAGTAAGCATTTCACGGTAAAGTCTACTCTTGTTGTATTTGGCTTATGTGACAAATAAAGTTTGATTTGATTTGTATTTGAAATAGTCCTATGAATATCTCAACAGGATACATTTCTCTTATGTGTATGTTTCAGTGTTTTATGACAGTATGTTTCTGTTACCAAGGAGATCATTTTACACCTCACTGAAGCCCTTTTCCTCCACCAACATAGCTCATTAAATCCTCTTGATCACTGCAGAGCCTGGATTGTACTGCAAACACACTAACAATTGATCTTTCAGCGTGGAGAAAACGAAACATAATCACTCAAATCCTGGTTGGGATTTAAGCTTCCTGAAGGTGAAAATCCATATTCTACCATGTCCTTGTCAAATTGTTCTGATGAGAGTCTGGGTTGTGGTTGTTTAACTGTAGGTTGGCACACAAAGCAGGAGGAAATCATCCTTCACTGTAACATTGGCGAACTCCTTTGAGGGGGTGATGCACGGGGCTTCCGTAAAATAACCCTCAGCCGTGTTTCCACAGATAAGACTGTGACCCCTTGAACCTTTCTTCTAAACAATTCTGAGCCCATCCTGGTAAACTGCCCAGAGGTGCAGCATTCTGAAAAAGACCTAATTAGCTGCAGCTTGATTGGCTGTTCAGCCTGCTGTCCCACTGTCCCTGAAATCCACAGGAAAAGTCCCAATGTGAATGTGTGTGTGATTCAGCGCCGAATACAACAAGTGTGAAATGCTTAATTATGAGCTGTTTCCCAATAATGCAGAGTTAAAAAATAAGAAAATAAAAACACAAGAGGAATAAAATACACAGAAATATACAAGAATACACAATACACTTCCCTGCATGGGAAGAGAGCCAGATATACTCAGTTTACAATTACCCATCAGGCCTTTAGAGAGGGATAATCTAGTCAGTAGTCCCTTTGAAAAACAGAGAAACAATACAAATGTCAGTAGAAAGCAGAGGATGAAGCAGGGAATAGGAAATATTACAGCTTGAATGTACTCTGTCAACAACATATGGACCAGATATAGAGAAGCCCTTGACCGTCCTCTTCCCTGAGTGACTCGCCAGGTTATACCTCTCTCAATGTGAGACAAGGGGGACAGAAAAAGATCCTCCCATGCAATTATCTGTTGTTACAGACTCAATGGGTTGCTAAGGACATGAGTGCAGACAACACAGAAACACATTCGAATCCCTCAGTCAGAATGAATGGTGCACTTTTAAAACTAAGTGGCCCATAGATAGTGACTAATTTCAATTATCTGCAATGACGAATGTCCTTGAAAAGCATTAGCAATTTCAGGATAGAAACAAGTAGCCCAATAACACCCTATATCAAGACCAACACAGCCATTTATTTGGATCTCATTCACCAAAACCGCAGTCCAACATCTATTGAAAACAACAGCTAGTCTTCGAGGCACTTAGGTCAAACAAACAAATCTCACACCATCTACATCCTGAGTAGCAGTAGGACTCCAGAGGGTCTGTGGTCAAATAAGGTGCCCTGACTTTAGCCCTGCTTGGTAACTGGGTAAGAAACGCTATAGTGAACCCTTTTTGCATCTGGCGCAATCAAATACAAAAGATGAGTTAGAGGTGAGATTGGTGGCAGCCCTACAACTGTCAACAGCAAAAGATCAACAGCAATATATTGCACTAGGAGGAAGAGTTGCCCTGCTGGTACTGTACTGGGTGTGTCAGATTTGCTTGGTAGGCACTTAAAAGAGTTATTCCACTTGCAACATGGTGACAGTCAGAGAGATTTGTAAATGACTGCAAGGAATTCATTTTTTATTTACATTTCACCACTTCAACATGTGGATGTTTCCTTCATCTGAGCTAAAATCACAGTCAGTCTCACTTCTAAGTTGCATCCATCTGCACTCTTTCACTCTGTTTCTGAGGTATTTTTTTATTTCACCTTTATTTAACCAGGTAGGCCAGTTGAGAACAAATTCTCATTTACAACTGCGACCTGGCCAAGATAAAGCAAATCAGTGCGACACAAACAACAACCCAGAGTTAGTTAGGTAAAGCCAAGCTACTGAAATGTGAGAAAGTGCTATAAGACAACAGAGTGTTTGACAACAGGGTGGCTGTCTTGAGTGAGAACCCCGGATAGAACGGTTCTATTTTGAGAAGGAAAGGGAAGATGCACACAGATAGATTCTCTGTGTGGGCATCAGATGATCACAGCCCCTCTGTACTGATAACCATTTAGCTGCTGCAGTCGCTGAAGCCCACTCTCTGTCATCATTAGCACTGTCTGGGAGAGGAGGGGCGATGGAAGGCCATGGTGGTTCGGATGAGTACGCTTTGACGTGATGTGTTCAACATAAATAGCAACAACCATCTGGGGTGGCTGAGAGGTTAAACATGAATGCTGCTATTAGACAAAGTACTCACAACAGCTGAGTCACAAATGGTTATAGGCAGTTGTTATTTTCATTGTGTGGTAGCTCAACATCTTTATATCCAATCCAAGTCTGATTTCTCATTTCTAGCAGAAATCAAAATACAACATGCATGTACGTTTTCATTTTTATAAAGCTAAAATTATAAAGTTTAATTCATTCTTGACTTTGCAACGCTGATATGAAAGTGCATCAGGGTCTCCTACAATCTGCATTTGTGTTATTATGGTGACAGAAAATTGGTAAGTTAGTGGGATGTTTCTTTAGGCCTTGATCTGACTCACCTACACATCTACATGAGCCCACAGGCTTGTTCCTTGTGTGAGAGAAGGAGGAATTCTATTCCTTCATTACAGAGTCCACTCCACCTTATGGTGCAGGAGGGAGGACAGGACAAGCGAGTCCCGTGGGCTACAGTGCTGAGGCAGTCTTGACAGGGAGGACAGGCAGGGTGCCATGCCAAACAAAGGGCAGAGAATGCTATGTTTTGTGTTATTCGACAGACTCCTTGAAGGATTTGGTTTGCTGGAACAGATGGAAGTCAACAAATTTGATCTCGCTCTCCTTATTACTGAAACGACTACTGATCAGTTACTTCTGTACAGAAGGTATCTTCACAGCAGAGACAAACCTGGCTATGCCTTTCCTCTAGCTAGCATGTCATTACTACTAACACACAAAACAGGGGCAGCCTGATTTCCTCCTAACAACCCTTTCTTATGTTTGTTGTAATCAGTGTTATAATGATCATTTTGCATCAAGATGTATTGCCAATGTATTTCTGATGCTCATTGGATGCTAACAGGTCATTGGTATCGAAAGGGTTAATATAACAGCAAAGAGTATTTAAATGAAGCTAAGTTTGTTTCCTGGTCAGGGACGATGAGATTATTTCTCTGGATACACTGAAAACTCAACAGGAATGTCGGTTCAGGTTGAGCCACCGCCACTGCTTATCCTGAACCATTAAAACACACACACACACACACACACACACACACACACACACACACACACACACACACACACACACACACACACACACACACACACACACACACACACACACACACACACACACACACACACACACACACACACATCCAGCAACAGATTATTATTATTATTTAGCCTCTGTGTGTGTGTGTGTGTGTGTGTGTGTGTGTGCCAAATGCTCCATAGAATCCTAATAATTTTACCAACGTCTTGATTTAAAGGGGTTTTCTCTTTTTTCTCCTTGTGTCACCTATGAAGGCATCTGTTCATAATTCAACTCTCATGAGAAAGAACCATGCACAATCTGACAACACTGCATCGTTGCAGTCCCTGTCATAGAAAAATACACACTTGCCACATCCCAAAATGATGCCGTCTTCCATCTTCTAGCTCAATCAGTGAGGTAAGGGCCTTGACCTTTGAAACACACATGGATTATCTGTCGTCGCTGCTGCCTTGTTAGATTTTATGGGGTCCCGTTCCCTTCCCCCCGAGTGTGACAGTCCTCCTCTCTGCAGCACTGTGCCTGTTACCTGTATCCTATGTATGGCACACCAGAGTGTTACTAAAACATTCACAAGCTCTTAAGAGGAGAGGATGCTGCGCTGACAACAGGGAAACAAATTGAAAATGCCTGTTCTGAGAGAGCCACAGAGCCGTACCAGTGCATCACTTGGGGAAGCTTCCACTGGCTTCCTCAGTGACATATAGATACTATTACTAACCCACTCTGCTGTCTGAGAGCAACATGAAAACATCAGGACCAATGTACCAATGTGCAGAATGTGCTTTACAGTATATGGGAGAGAAAAGAGCAACCTACTATTTTCAGAGAATCCACTAACACTGGATTCAATAATGAGTTCAGAACAATGTTTTACAACCTCATATTTCCTTGCGAGGTGACATTCTACCCACTTTCACATACTGTCTTGTTCCTGCACACTCGTATGGTTGATAATCAAACCGCATTGAACAGGCTGAGCAGCAACTCATGTGACAAGGAAAGAGGGGCCTCATCGCGTAGAGCCACAGGGTACTGGAGTCACTAGCATCGCTCACCTCAGATGAGGTTGTGTCTGTCCCCTCCCTGGTGCCCGGGGCATGGCTGGCTCCTCGTTCTCATGACAGACAGAGGGGAAGGTGTCAGTGGCACTGTCCTTTGTCACCGTGTCCTCATCTCCCTGCAGGGCCACTTGTCCCCATTATTATCCTCTAATGGCCTTTTAATAACCACAAATAAGCCTGGGGGTATTTGATGCCAGGGAGGCTCTTTGATTAAATCAGAGAGTGAAAACAAGTGTTTTATAATAGGATCTGTTACATGTAGCAGCCTCCGCCTCACTGTAACACAGTCCTGTAGCCTGTCTGTCCACATGCAGTCGCCGCCTCCCTGTAACACAGCCCTGTAGCCTGTCTGTCTACATGCAGCAGCCGCCGCCTCCCTGTAACACAGTCCTGTAGCCTGTCTGTCCACATGCAGTCGCCGCCTCCCTGTAACACAGCCCTGTAGCCTGTCTGTCTACATGCAGTCGCCGCCTCCTTGTAACACAGCCCTGTAGCCTGTCTGTCTACATGCAGCAGCCGCCGCCTCCCTGTAACACAGCTCTGTAGCCTGTCTGTCTACATGCAGCAGCCGCCGCCTCCCTGTAACACAGCCCTGTAGCCTGTCTGTCTACATGCAGCAGCCGCCGCCTCCCTGTAACACAGCTCTGTAGCCTGTCTGTCTACATGCAGCAGCCGCCGCCTCCCTGTAACACAGCCCTGTAGCCTGTCTGTCTACATGCAGCAGCCGCCGCCTCCCTGTAACACAGCTCTGTAGCCTGTCTGTCTACATGCAGCAGCCGCCGCCTCCCTGTAACACAGCCCTGTAGCCTGTCTGTCTACATGCAGCAGCCGCCGCCTCCCTGTAACACAGCTCTGTAGCCTGTCTGTGTGATCGGGGGGATGGTCTAATGTTTGAATAAATGAGCAATGTTGGTTGGAAGATTTATTATAGTTATAATATAGTTGAAGTCGGAAGTTTACATACACCTTAGGCAAATACATTTAAACTCAGTTTTTTTCAATTCCTGACAATTAATCCGAGTAAAAATTCCCTGTCTTAGGTCAGTTAGGATCACCACTTTATTTTAAGAATGTGAAATGTCAGAATAATAGTAGAGAGAATTACATTTTCAGCTTTTATTTCTTTCATCACATTCCCAGTGGGTCAGAAGTTTACATACACTCAATTAGTATTTGGATGCATTGCCTTTAAATTGTTTAACTTGGGTCAAACGTTTCGGGTAGCCTTCCACAAGCTTCCCACAATAAGTTGGGTGAATTTTGGCCCATTCTTCCTGACAAAGCTGGTGTAACTGAGTCAGTTTTGTAGGCCTCCTTGCTCACACACGCTTTTTCAGTTCTGCCCACAAATGTTCTATGGGATTGAGGTCAGGGCTTTGTGATGGCCACTCCAATACCTTGACTTTGTTGTCCTTAAGCCATTTTGCCACAACTTTGGAAATATGCTTGGGGTCATTGTCCATTTGGAAGACCAATTTGCAACCAAGCTTTAACTTCCTGACTGATGTCTTGAGATGTTGCTTCAATATATCCACATAATTTTCCTGCCTCATGGTACCATCTATTTTGCGAAGTGCACCAGTCCCTCCTATAGCTGAGCAACCCCACAACATGATGCTGCCACCCCCGTGCTTCACGGTTGGGATGGTGTTCTTCAGCTTGCAAGCATTCCCCTTTTTTCCTCCAAATATAACAATGGTCATTATGGCCAAACAGTTCTATTTTTGTTTCATCAGACCAGAGGACATTTCTCAAAAAGTACGATCTTTGTCCCCATGTGCAGTTGCAAACCGTAGTCTGGCTTTTTTATGGAGGTTTGGAGCAGTAGTTTCTTCCTTGCTGAGCGGCCTTTCAGGTTATGTCGATATAGGACTCGTTTTACTGTGGATATAGATACTTTTGTACCTGTTTCCTCCAGCATCTTCACAAGGTCCTTTGCTGTTGTTCTGGGATTGATTTGCACTTTTCACACCAATGTACGTTCATCTCTAGGAGACAGACTGCGTCTCCTTCCTGAGCGGTATGACGGCTGCCTGGTCCCATGGTGTTAATACTTGCGTACTATTGTTTGTACAGATGAACGTGGTACCTTCAGGCATTTGGAAATTGCTCCCAAGGATGAACCAGACTAATGGAGGTCTACAATTTTTTTCTGAGGTCTTGGCTGATTTATTTTGATTTCCCCATGATGTCAAGCAAAGAGGCACTGAGTTTGAAGGTAGGCCTTGAAATACATCCACAGGTACACCTCCAATTGACTCAAATGATGTCAATTAGCCTAACAGAAGCTTCTAAAGCCATGACATAATTTTCTGGCATTTTCCAAGCTGTTTAAAGGCACAGTCAACTTAGTGTATGTAAACTTCTGACCCACTGGAATTGTGATACAGTGAATTATAAGTGATATAATTAGTCTGTAAACAATTGTTGGAAAAATTACTTGTGTCATGCACAAAGTAGATGTTCTAACCGACTTGCCAAAACTATAGTTTGTTAACAAGAAATTTGTGAAGTGGTTGAAAAATGAGTTTTAATGACTCCAAGCTAAGTGTATGTAAACTTCCGACTTCAACTGTATATAGCTAGCTATCTTTTCTACCATCCTGGCCCCACTCAGTGTTGTATAGTATGATTGTCTCTGCGGATAGCATTCCCTATCCATTGCTGGCTACGTCCAGCAGCACAGCAGTAACCAAATTGTCACGTTCCTGACCTGTTTTCCTTTGTTTTGTATTCATTTTAGTTGGTCAGGGCGTGAGTTGGGTGGGTTTGTCTATGTTTGTATTTCTATGTGGGGTTTTGTGTTCGGCCTGGTATGATTCTCAATTAGAGACAGGTGTGTATTGTTTGTCTCTAATTGAGAGTCATACAAAGGCAACCAGGGTTTCACTGGTGTTTTGTGGGTGTTTGTTCCTGTGTCAGTGTTTGGGCCACACAGGACGGTTGAAGGTTTGTTAGTTTGTTGTTTTGTAGTTTGTAGTGTCTTGTTTGCTGTTCTTCATTAAAAGATGGCTTATTTCCCTCAATCCGCATCTTGGTCCTATCCATGCTCCTTCTCGTCTAAGGGGGAGAACAACATTGCCTGCCTTTACAGAAACACCCACCACAACAGGACCAAGCGGATTGAGGAGAGAGAGAAAGAACTAAAGCAATGGAGAGAAGAGGAATGGAGTTGGGAGCAAATTTTCAATGGAGAAGGACCCTGGGCTAAGGTGGGAGAGAATCGCCGCTCTCGGGAGGAGAAGAAGGCAGCCACAGCCCAGGAGCGCAGGTATGAGGGTACGCGGCTAGCACGGAAGCCCGAGAGGCTCACCCAAAAATTTCTTGGGGGGAGGCTAAAGGGGAGTGTGGCGAAGCCGGGTTGGATACCTGAGCCAACTCCCCGGGCTTGCCGTGGAGTAAGAGGGCGTCGTACTGGTCAGACACCGTGTTATGCGGTAAAGCGCACGGTGTCCCCAGTACGCGTGCTTAGCCCAGTGCGGGCTATTCCACCTTGCCGCACTGGGAGGGCTAGGTTGGGCATCGAGCCGAGTGCCATGAAGCCGGCCCAACGTATCTGGTCTCCAGTACGTCTCCTCGGGCCGGTGTACATGGCACCAGCCTTACAGGTGGTGTCCCCGGTTCGCCTGCATAGCCCAGTGCGGGCTATTCCACCTCGCCGCACTGGCAGGGCTACGGGGTCCATTCAACCTGGTAAGGTTGGGGAGGCTCGGTGCTCAAGAGCACGTGTCCTCCTTCACGGTCCGGTATATCCGGCGCCACCTTCCCACCCCAGCTCAGTACCACCAGTGCCTACACCACGCACCAGGCTTCCAGTGCATCTCCAGAGCCCTGTTCCTCTTCCACGTACTCTCCCTATGGTGCGTGTCTCCAGCCCGGTGCCTCCAGTTCCGGCACCACGCACCAAGCCTCCTGTGCGTCTCCAGAGCCCTGGACGCACTGTTCCTTCTCCCCGCACTCGCCCTGAGGTGCGTGCCCTCAGCCCGGTACCTCCAGTTCCGGTACCACGCACCAGGCCTAGAGTGCGCCACGAGAGTCCAGTGTGCCCTGTTCCTGTTCCCCGCACTCGCCCTGAGGTGCGTGCCCTCAGCCCGGTACCTCCAGTTCCGGTACCACGCACCAGGCCTATAGTGCGTCTCAGCCGGCCAGAGTCTGCCGTCTGCCCAGCGGTGCCTGAACGGCCCGTCTGCCCAGCTCCGTCTGAGCCATCTGTCTGCCCAGCGCCGTCTGAGCCATCTGTCTGCCCAGCGCCGTCTGAGCCATCTGTCTGCCCAGCGCCGTCTGAGCCATCTGTCTGCCCAGCGCCGTCTGAGCCATCTGTCTGCCCAGCGCCGTCTGAGCCATCTGTCTGCCCAGCGCCGTCTGAGCCATCTGTCTGCCCAGCGCCGTCTGAGCCATCTGTCTGCCCAGCGCCGTCTGAGCCATCTGTCTGCCCAGCGCCGTCTGAGCCATCTGTCTGCCCAGCGCCGTCTGAGCCATCTGTCTGCCCAGCGCCGTCTGAGCCATCTGTCTGCCCAGCGCCATCTGAGTCAGCCGTCTGCCACGAGCCATTAGAGCCGCCCGTCTGTCCCGAGCCAGTAGAGCCGTCCGTCAGTCAGGAGCCGCTAGAGCCGTCCGTCAGTCAGGAGCCGCCAGAGACGCCCGCCAGTCAGGAGCTGCCAGAGACGCCCGCCAGTCAGGAGCTGCCAGAGACGCCCGCCAGTCAGGAGCTGCCAGAGACGCCCGCCAGTCAGGAGCTGCCAGAGACGCCCGCCAGTCAGGAGCTGCCAGAGACAAACCGCCAGTCAGGAGCTGCCAGAGACGCCCGCCAGTCAGGAGCTGCCAGAGACGCCCGCCAGTCAGGAGCTGCCAGAGACGCCCGCCAGTCAGGAGCTGCCAGCCAGTCAGGAGCTGCCCTACAGTCAGGAGCTGCCCTACAGTCCGGAGCTGCCCTACAGTCCGGAGCTGCCCTACAGTCCGGAGCTGCCCTACAGTCCGGAGCTGCCACTCAGCCCGGACCTGCCGGAGTCCCTCAGCCAGGACCTGCCGGAGTCCCTCAGCCAGGACCTGCCGCCCCTTATCCCGGTGCTGCCCCTTGTCCCGGTGCTGCCCCTTGTCCCGGTGCTGCCCCTTGTCCCGGTGCTGCCCCTTGTCCCGGTGCTGCCCCTTGTCCCGGTGCTGCCCCTTATCCCGGTGCTGCCCCTTATCCCGGTGCTGCCCCTTCATTTAGGTGGGGTTAGTGGGAGGGTGGTCATTGGGATGGGGATAAAGAAGCGGGGATTGATTATGGTGGGGTGGGGACCTCGTCCACCGCCAGAGCCGCCACCGTGGACAGACGCCCACCCAGACCCTCCCCTAGACTTTGTGCTGGTGCGCCCGGAGTTCGCACCTTAAGGGGGGGGTTCTGTCACGTTCCTGACCTGTTTTCCTTTGTTTTGTATTCATTTTAGTTGGTCAGGGCGTGAGTTGGGTGGGTTTGTCTATGTTTGTATTTCTATGTGGGGTTTTGTGTTCGGCCTGGTATGATTCTCAATTAGAGACAGGTGTGTATTGTTTGTCTCTAATTGAGAGTCATACAAAGGCAACCAGGGTTTCACTGGTGTTTTGTGGGTGTTTGTTCCTGTGTCAGTGTTTGGGCCACACAGGACGGTTGAAGGTTTGTTAGTTTGTTGTTTTGTAGTTTGTAGTGTCTTGTTTGCTGTTCTTGATTAAAAGATGGCTTATTTCCCTCAATCCGCATCTTGGTCCTATCCATGCTCCTTCTCGTCTAAGGGGGAGAACAACATTGACTGCCTTTACACAAATGCTCAAATGTATAGTTGCTTATGCATCTTTTATTATTTTACTTCAATGGAGAACAAAAATAACAAACTACAATGTCAGTGGAGGTGGAATTTGCTACTGGACCAATACACCCCCTGCATTATTGAAGACTCTACCCACTGAGACATGAGCCATGCTTTGTAATCTAATATCCTGCCACTATATTTCAAAATGATGTGAAATGTCATTTCTGTGTTTCTCTCTCTGCTAGTCCTATCGGAGCGTGACAGCTGCTTGTAATTCAGTGAGTTAGTTTGCAGGCAAACGGCTTGGCAATACCTGCCTCAGGACTTTGAACATCCCAATTATCTTGTAATTTCCCTCTACAAAGGCCCCTGCTGAAGGACATATTTCAGGAAAGGAATTGGAATATTTCTCTCCAAAACACGGGTAAGCTGTTAATGCACCAGGAATTAAGGACACGAAAGAGAGAAAAAGGCAAATATGTGACTTGGAAATGTGAAATGTCAAAGTCTCCCCAGAGCAGTAGTGTTTGCTGATGCTCCTGTCACACCGTGGAAATGAGGCCCGTCATTTCTGGGGGTCAAGTTTCATAGTAGAGATAACCCACCCCTTAAATGTGATATTGAGTAATGTTGGCCAATTTTTACCTAAACCAGAGTGAGCTGAAATGTAGAGATTAAAAATCACCTAATATAATGCATAAAGCATAAGCACGTTTAGATGGATCCTGCTGTGCACAAGTTCATATGAGTGTTGCAGACATTTCATTGGAGAAACAGTTGTACTGCCGTCTTGGCACAGAATACAGTGCCTTTTGTAGAAGCTGCATGTTAAGTTGGAGTAGCTCCAGATCAAACTGTAGTCTAGCCAGTGATATTCAGCAAACAGAACACATTGGGCTCATCACAAAATGTACACTATATTCATACTGATACTGTACATTTGTACATCCACTGTATATCAACCGTATACCCACTGCACATTTGTATATCTGCACATTCGCTTATAGCTCTATGCTCACTCTCTCTAATTGAATATAATGTATTGAAACTTTGTTTAAACTCTGTTGTCTGTATTCTGTCTCTAACATTAAATGTTTTCTATCACTAGCAGCATCATATTACCAAGTACAATTCTGAGTATGTGTAAATGTACGTGGTGAATAAAGGTGATTCTGATTCTAAATCTGATTCTGATGTGTCCCAGATCAGATTTTGCACCTTAGTACCTTGGCTAAATCATATTATTCTCTAACCACCATCTGTAACCATAGTCCCAGGCAGTCAGAGCCTGGTCAGTGTGTCTGTAATGGGATTCCATGGCCTAGTTTCCACAGTTCTTCTAACACAGTGCTGCTCTGCTTGGGCTGTGAAGTCAACATCTATCAGGCTTTCAAGTAAAGCCTACAGCGCTGCTCTGTTCTGGAGATGCTCTCTCCTCCATTCTCCCAGTGAATATGCACTGTATGTGACAGCATCGCAGAGACAATTAGGCCTTCAGGGGATTAGCAGCATACAAAAAAAAGTTCAAATCCAAAACGTTGCTCAATGAATAATGCACATATATTTACAAATGTGCATTTGTTGGTAACTCAATTTTTGGTACCGCATCAGAGCGTGGGAATAACCATATTAGCTTATTCTCATGTTTCAGTCTGATTGCAGCATAGCCTTAACTCTTCTCTGGGCCGTATCGATTACCATGAGTATCGATTACCAGCTGGTAGCTGACCACCACCAGCTGCCAGCTTCAATGCATCTTGGCATAGATTCTACAAATGGGTGTGTGACACCATTCTTCCACGAGAAATTACCGAATTTGGTGTTTTGTTGATGTTGGTGGAAAATGCTGTCTCAGGTGCCACTACCGAATCTCCCATAAGTGCTCAATTGTGTTGACATCTGGTGACACACACACACACACACACACACACACACACACACACACACACACACACACACACACACACACACACACACACACACACACACACACACACACACACACGTTAAACCCCCTATGCTCCTTTGAGACCCCTCTTTCAAATTCACTGAGATCTCTTCTTCTAGCCATGGTAGCCAAAATAATGTGCCACTGGGCATTTATATGCATGACCCTAAGCATGATGGGATGTTTTAATTACTTAATATACTCAGGAACCACACTTGTGTGGAAGCACCTGCTTTTAATATACTTTGTATCTCTCATTTACTGAAGTGTTTCCTTGATTTTGGCAGTTACCTGTATATTCTGGTTATGTTATGTATTTTCTATATTCTACTGGTTGTTACAAAACTGTAGTCAATCCTCTCTGAACTTATAACTTGGCTTAGCCATATGGATTAGGTATGGTGATATTGTGTTCTGGGACAATAGCTTAATAAGGATACATGATTGAGAACATTCAAGCCAGGTTGTATTTCTTCCAGTTTCTTTAGTTTATTGCCTATTCCGCCATTGAGCTGTGGCTTTCTGACAACAAGAAAGACAAGAAGAAAAACCAGAATGGTTCCAATTGGGTGAGCTGTCAGTGAATCCTGAAAAGCTATTCTGATGCAGGTCCATGTTCTGAACCCAGGCCAATAGTCTGGCCCTCTGAGGGCTCTCCAGGAAGATCAGTTGGCTGTGATGATTAACATTAAGGGCGGGTGACTCATCCCTGCTTCACCCTCATCAGACAGGCAATTAACAAGACCCTCCAACACTCCAGGAACACCACAGTCCATCATTACCTTACAGACCTGATGACTTGTGCTCCATGGAGATGATTCAAATGCTATTTTCAGGAAAACTCATCTGTATGCCTCAGATTGTCATCAAAACAGACAGAAAAGGAGAGCAGATGGTGATATGTTAAATTGCTGAAAGAGTTTAACATGATCAACACTGTCTCTCCCTGACTTTATTTGGTGACAATAGTGAAACACATCAATATTCATTTTTTATTTCAGGCTAACACTACACTGTCTATCTGTCAGCTGTAGAAAGCAGCCATAAACTGTCATGATTGACCCAACATTGAATGTGTCACTATATTCTCCTGTGTTGTTTATCTGTGAACTCATATTCTTCCTCAAGCTCCTCTTCCCTGTGGCTTTTCTCTGAGGAGACAGAATGTGTAGTCCGCAGGCCCACGCATCAGTGGCTGTGAGCCCAACACAGAAACAGTATACAGTGTGAAAATCTACTGGAGCATTTAACAAAAACACTCCCCTCACAGAGCAGAAGAGTGAGACTGTGGAAGTAGAGGAGTGGTTTTTAGAAACACCTCCAGAGGTTTGAATGTGTCTCTATTGAAGTCGGTGCTTCATTTGAAGCTGGAACTGAATGCAGAGAGATTGCATGATGAGGATGAGACTAACAGAGAGGCTCTGTTAGAAGAACCAAACACTGACTGGTAGAATACAATAGAATGAGTGTTTAGTTTGACTGTGGCAGGTCCACTGAGCCTCACGTTGCTCTACTTCTCTGATAGAACGTAAAATGGCCAGAACACTGATGATCTAATGGATGGTCCAACTCTGTAGTCCAGCTCTTAATTCACTGTGTCAGCAGCACCGCAGGGCCACAGAGAGAGGCCTGCCAGTCACACGCCTGCCTGTCAGACATGTCACACTGTCAGACCAGGGAGGATTCGGTCCTTTCACCTAGGCAGGCAGAGAGATGACGAGAGCAGCTATTCTGTTTACACGTCACACACACAAAAGGACCGGGGCATCATTGTCGATCAGCGTCATAAAAGATTTCTGAGCCCACCTCATTGCATTTCAACTGATTGAAATATGAATTTAAATCATCTTCAACTCTAACGCTATGAGGTGGGTTGTCATCAGTGCTCTGCACACCCAGTTTCTGGAGTAATCTACTTTATGATGATATTGAAGACATGTTCTGTTTACGCTACTATGGAGTTCAAAGCTGTATTTTCCGCCTGCAGTGGGCGAGGTGCGACGCAGGGGGGGTTGTGGGGCATGCAGAAGTGGGGCAGCGTGGCGCCTGATCCCTCCCTACACCCTCCTGCCAACCTTCCCCCTGCCAAGCTCACAGTGGTGCCCTGCCTGCGGGGAGCCCTGCATCACCGTATGTACACATATGGAACCCCATGCATCTGCCCTAATGAGCACGATAAACATCTCTTGTGTGCCTGTGTCTCTATTTAATGTGCTCCTTTTGACTGCAGTTGAGTGGGAGTACCAGTACAGACAGCGAGAGAAGAGACAGAATCCACACAGAGGATTTCCCCTAGCTAGCTGGAGCAAAGCCCTTAATTTCCATCACAGCGTTTTCACTATTGAGTGGTGAATAATCCTTTGAACACAGTATACCCACATACTGTGACTGATCTAATAAAATACCTCCAGGATTTGTTTTTGGCTATCTGCATTATTATAATTTGGATGGGTAAAATAACTTTCAGAAAGTCCATTACCGATTAAAGAAAGGGAGCGTTAATGTTAAGTAACAGTTTGAGTTAACTACAGTTTGTGGAGTTTGGCCTTTATAATGTAACAGCATCAAAAGTGAAATATGCAGAGAGTTTAGAGACCCAGCCTGGCCTCGATACACAAGCTTTAGTACAACCGTATGAGTGACACCATACCAGCACTTCTGATAGGCCTGCCTTGACACCAGTGGACACGCTTGTAAAACCATTCATGCTTGATAAAGTAGCAGGAGGCCTCATACCCAGCAGTAGAGTTGATAACCAGTGTGTCCATTTGGACCGTGTAATCAAAACTGCATACAGGAACCGTGAAGAGGAGCCAGTGGACACCTATGATGGGGAGAGTCTGTTGAAGTATTGAGATATCCTCCACTATCCTCCAGTCTCCCAGAGGCACTTGACGGTGATTGGCGAGTGAGTCATGGTCGGTGGCAGGCAGGCAGACAGGCAGGCACACTTCTATCCTCAGACCTGCTCCAGTGGAAAGCATGCCTGTCTGTGTCTCTCACAGCTAAAGGTAAAAAATAAACAATCCCAAACTGTGCCAAGTCCTTCCTGTGGTGAGATAATGGACTTGGGATGAGGGGTAAAGTGAGGTGAGGGCTGCTCTCTATACAGTCTCCTGTTCATCAGTGGGTAGGAGCTGTTGCTGAGTGAGGGGTAATACAGTATGTTTGACACTAGCTGCTGTATGAGAGATGTATACTTTCCGTTCTGTCATTCCCTGATTGATTGCATAGCTCAGTTCTATTTAATTTAAAATTCTACTTTTGAGGACACAACAAACTAAAATATCTTCCAGAAACGTAAATATATCCAGTCATTATTTTCCTCCCAAACTCTCCACATTTATGTGTCACATCAAGGGATAAAAATACCAACTGATGAGAATAAATGTGATGCACATGAATAAAAGAAAGGAGAGGAATGACGTCCCAATCGACTCGATATTTCTCTAAAAATGGAATGCTTGAAATGAGCTTCAATTATTCATGTGCAATAAGCAGAGGAATAGAGAGTAAGAGAATGAGAGTGAAGGAATAGACAATGAGAGAGAGTTGGACAGGGGGGTAGAGATGAGGGAAGGCAGAGAGAGAGACAGAAAGAGAGAGATCGAGAGAGCGAGCGAGAGAGAGAGAGAGAGAGAGAGAGAGAGAGAGAGAGAGAGAGAGAACCAGTATATATCTGACATGTACTGTGGGACTTTAGTTTCACCCATTCATACAACCATTTTGTGGAATGGAGCCTAAATACACAGTGTAATCGTACTTCAAGAGACAATAGACTAGAGTGACTGATTAGAGCTATTTAGTCAAAATTGAATCTGCTGTGTAAGATGTTGTAAAACATGTTTCATCATGTGTACTGAACAGTAATGACCTTTAAGTCTCAGGGGGCTGGTAAAACATAACAGATGGTTAACAAATCAGCAGCATTACTTGACTGAGACTAATATATCAGTTGAAGTACACATTATGTTTATATCTTCTCACTCCAAGGACACAGGCTAAAAGTGGCACTCCAGTCTCCTTTTCACCTAATGTAACACCTAATTTACTTAACAAAAGGCACATCTCAAAAGATGGTCTAGGTAAATCATGACATAGCACGACTTCCCACCAATGTCCTCCCTACTCCTTGAAGTTTGCAGTTATATCTAAAAAACACTATTTTGATTAAAACATATTTTTGTACCCTTTAGTGTGTGTACTTTACTGTATTTATACTTGGGATATCGCTTTTCAACAGTAACAGTTTTTAAAAAATGTCTGGAGTACATCTTTAAATCAGCCTAAAGAGTACACCCACCAAGAAAAATAACATTCACATTGAAAATAGCTGTATTTTAGAAAGTACATAGAGTGGGCTACTGTATGTGTTGTGTTGGAACATTAACTTTAGCCAGGGTGTGCTTTCTGCACGGTGGAGCCTCTGAGAATGGAGCTGTAATGAAACATTACTCTCAGAATGCCCAACAGGCGTTGGCACAACAAATTGCCTCATCAACTCGGTCTCAGCAGGACTCATTTCTGTGTTAGTCACTCACAATCAACACACTGTTCAAAAAGCATCTGGACTGGAGGTTGGTACCACCATGCAAAGCACATCTGTACACTCTAAATTCAGGTACAAATGGGATGCATAACAACATTCAAATCCCACACTTTAACACTTGATTACAAACAGAGATTAAATACAGGACCAACACATGATTTTCCTAGGCAGAGATAGAAAGCATACCATGAGTCCCTGGGTAAAAATGTGCTGTGTATACAGCAAGCCACCCCCACAGAGAAGAACCCAGACCTAGGGCAGTGTCACAGAAGAACAAGGAACAATTTGTCCTGGGGACTGGATATCTGACTTGTCTATTAATAGTTAATGAGCTTTACCCCGTTGGAGCTGAGCTGTGGCCCTACTCTTTTGCCAGCCTCCACAAGGAAAACGGCTATTTTAAGCTTAGGGGTTAGGTTTAGGGTTGGGCTTACAATTAGGTTTAGGGTTACAGTTAAAGTTAGGTTTAGAGTTAGAGTTAGGATTTAGGGTTAGATTTAGGGTTACGGATTAAGTTTGGGGTTAGGGTTAAGGTTAGGGTTAGGTTAAGGGTTACGGTTAGGGGTTAGGGAAAATGGGATTTTGAACGGGAATCAATTGTTTGGTCCCCACAAGGATAGTAAAATAAGTATGTGTGTGTGTGTGCATCCACTACATATCGAGCTCACTCTAAGGTGTGCCACAGTTATTGCCTTGTTTTGCTTCAACAATTCCTCTCTGAGATTCAATACAACGCTGTTAAGACCAGACCGGACAGGCATTCTCCACTTTCTGTGTAGTCATCACAGTCAGTTTCATCTAACTGCACATCCAGGTTAATATTATTACAATTCACTCTCAACAAAAGATAGGCTTAGACATGGCACTAACGTCCATGCAGTGAACGGCCCCACGTACTACAGCTTCATCTTCCCAGCTACAGAGACTGGGGTGAAAACCCCTCATGATGTTTTCATACCTAGTGGGCTGTACTGTAACTGTCCGTTGCTCTTTGCGTTAGGATAATACATTTCTTCCGGCTGATGTGCGACCAGGATTAGGGGACGATGGTCCTTGCCTATTCCCAGGTGGCAGAGCGTATTGATGACCATCTGGTCTTACCTCAGCAGCTCCAGCATCCTCTCACACGGTCTATGCCAGGCTGCCTGCCCAGAGGGCCATTAGCATGCCGGGGGGCTGGGATAGAGTCCTTCACCACCTCAACTGCAACACTGCATCCCTGTTGTAGCAGAAGCTACCTGCCAAAACATAGTGCTTCAAGATGATAGAGGAATATTATTTAAAACGCTTACAGTGTCCACTTTAAAATATAATCAATGGAACAGCTCCGGGCGCTTTTCTGCAACATGACAGCTCTTTTAAAACATGTAAGGTCCTGGAAAAACAACATTGAATAAGCATTTCCATGTAAACACACGCACAGTCCATTTCTATAGCACCAGTAGGCAGTATTTTTTATATTTTTTATTTAACTAGGCAAGTCAGTTAAGAACAAATTCTTATTTACAATGATGGCCTACCCCGGCCTAACCCGGATGACGCTGGGCCAATTGTGCGCCGCACTATGGGACTCCCTGTCTCGACCGTCGTAGGGAGGAGACCAAGGCGCAGCGTGATAAGCGTACATTCTTCTTTACAGTATATAAAGAATGAACACTGAACAAAACGAACAAAACAACAAAACGAACCGTGAAGCTAATATGGCTAGTGCAGACAGGCAACTAAACATAGAATAGAACCCACAAAACCAAAAGGGAAAATGGCAACCTAAATATGATCCCCAATCAGAGACAACGATAAACAGCTGCCTCTGATTGGGAACCAATTCAGGCCACCATAGACCTACATATACTTAGACATACCAAAACCCCTAGATATACAAAGAACCCTAGACAATACAAAAACAAGCATACCCACCCTTGTCACACCCTGACCAAACCAAAATAATAAAGAAAACATAGCTAAGGTCAGGGCGTGACACTCCCAATCACGGTGGTTGTGATACAGGCTGGAATCGAACCAGGGTGTGTAGTGACACCTCTAGCACTGAGATGCAGTGCCGTAGACCGCTGCGCCACAGTTGTCATCAGAGAACAACTCAAAGCATGTGCTGACCAGCTGGCAATTGTCTTCAGTGACATCTTCTCCCTGACCCGGTCTGTAATACCAACTTGTTTCAAGCAGACCACCATAGTCCTTGTGCCCAAGAACGCCAAGTTAACCTGCCTAAATGACTATCACCCCATAGCCCTCACATCTATAGCCATGAAATGCTTTGAAGGCTGGTCATGGCTCACATCAACCCTATCTTCCCAGACACACTGGACCCACTCCAGTAAGCATACCGCTCCAACAGATTATTATTTTTATTTTATTTTTATTTTTTTATTTTTTATTTTTATTTTACCAGGTAAGTTGACTGAGAACACGTTCTCATTTGCAGCAACGACCTGGGGAATAGTTACAGGGGAGAGGAGGGGGATGAATGAGCCAATTGTAAACTGGGGATTATTAGGTGACCATGATGGTTTGAGGGCCAGATTGGGAATTTAGCCAGGACACCGGGGTTAACACCCCTACTCTTACGATAAGTGCCATGGGATCTTTAATGACCTCAGAGAGTCAGGACACACGTTTAACGTCCCATCCGAAAGACGGCACCCTATACAGGACAGTGTCCCCAATCACTGCCCCGGGGCATTGGGATATTTTTTAGACCAGAGGAAAGAGTGCCTCCTACTGGCCCTCCAACACCACTTCCAGCAGCATCTGGTCTCCCATCCAGGGACTGACCAGGACCAACCCAGCTTAGCTTCAGAAGCAAGCCAGCAGTGGTATGCAGGGTGGTTATGCAATCTCTATTGCACTCCACACTGCCCTTTCCCACCTGGACAGAAGGAATGCCTATGCAAGAATGCTGTTCATTGACTACATCTCAGCATTCAACACTATAGTCCCCTCCAAGCTCATCACCAAGCTTGGGACCTTGAGACTGAACACCTCCCTCCGCAACTGGATCCTGGACGGGCCACCCCCAGGTGGTAAGGGTAGACAACAACACATCCGTCACACTGACCATCAACACGGGGGGCCCTCAGGGGTGTTTGCTTAATCTCCCTGTTCACTCACGACTGTGTGGCCACGCAAGACTCCAACACCATCATCAAGTTTGCTGACGACACAAAGGTGGTAGGACTGATCACAGACGACGATGAGGCAGCCTATAGGGAAGAGGTCAGAGACCTGGAAGTGTGGTGCCAGGACAACAACCTCTCCCTCAACGTCACCAAGACAAAGGAGCTGATTGTGGATTACAGGAAACAGAGGGCCGAGCACATCGTTGAGGCTGTAGAGGAGCGGGTCGAAAGCTTCTAGTTCCTCAATGTCCACATCACAAGAAATTAACATGGCTGATACACACACAGTTGTGAAGAGGGCACGACAATGCGTCTTCAGCCTTAGGAGGCTGAAAATATTTGCTATAGGCCCTCAGATCCTCAAAGAGTTATACAGTTGCACCATTGAGAGCATCTCGACTGGCTGTATCACCGCTTGGTACGGCAACTGCAAGGCCCAGTACATCACTGGAGCCGAGCACCCTGCCATCAAGGACCTCTATACTAGGTGGTGTCAGAGGAAAGCCCCAAAAATTTACTCCAGCCACCCAAGCCATAGACTGTTCTCTCTGCTACCGCACTGCAAGCAGTACTGATGCACCAAGTCTGGAACCAACAGGACCCTGAACAGCTTCTACACCCAAACCATAAGACTGCTAAACAAGACTGCTAAATAGCTAATCAAATGGCTACCCGCTGCTGCTACTCTCTATTAGCTCTCCTGTTGCCTAGTCACTTTTACCATACCTACAGCATATGTACATCGTTACCTCAATTACATCGTACCCCTGCATCAACTTGGTACTGGTACTTCCTGTTTAAAGCCATGTTATTTTTACTCGTCATTGTCATTCGTAATTCACTGTGTATTTATTCCTCGTGTCACTATTTCTACTTTTTATCTTTAATTCTGCATTGTTGGAAAAGGAACCGTAAGTAAGCATTTCCCTGTTAGTCTACACCTGCTGTTTACAAAGTATGTGACAAATAACATTTGATTTGATTGATTGATTTGATTTGAATGCCTGCAGCTCAAAGGAAGCTGAATAAGGAGCATGAAAAATACATTTCTAATGTGATTACTGAGGCCATCATCAGGAAGCATTGGCAGCCCACAGGCCAGGCACCGATTTACTGTCAGAGTACATCTGCCAGGAACAATCAGAGGCTGAAAAAGCTGTCTGCAATCTACGGAGGGTGAATATTTATGACATTGAAGTGTGTCAGACAGTTAGATGTCGTAATCTAGGACAGGGGTTCCTAAACTTTTTGACTTTGTGACCCACCAATTGAGATGTGTTTTGAGTCGCGACCCACCATGAGGGTTGAGCGGTGAAAAAACATACACAGACCAAAGAAAAGTAACAAATATATTAACAATACCCTCTTGTTAAAAACATTTAACTGAATGTAGATTTGAGTATGGGCTCTTGTGACCGATTTTAAGACATTTACTATATAATAATGAAATTATTTGTAACAATGCAGGGTTTTTCTCTGTATCAAAAAGGGGCTTAGGTGGTGGGCATGACAGGGGGCTGAATTTTGTCTGGGCCCTGGGCAAGAACTTTTGAAGCCCTCAATTTAATGTAGTTTTAAATCCAATTTCCTGCAATTCTACACATTTTGAGATGGTGAATGCTATGTTCTTATGCTCAAACATTATAACAAAATCAATCTGGGCCTAGTTGTCAAGCTCAGGAGTGAAAGGTAAGGTAATTTCTTACCGGTACAGGACTCGCTTTTTACAGGTGTAGTCATAGAATTACATATAAAATCCCTATTAATTGAATATGATCTCTGTGGGCCTAGATGGCCTAGTAAAGATTTGTCTTATAACTGTTAACACGTTTTACCGTGTACTGTGGCATATAAACACACATTAAATCAATTATTAGGTCTGTGGTAGTCATGAAGTTTTGTCAGCCAACTATTGTCATGCAAAAGTCTGCCGGTCTCACGGTAATTGACCGTTAATTAACATAAACACATTTAGCATCTCCAGGCCTCCATGCATACAAGTCGCTGATGTGCACATTTGGAACATCTACATTTTAAAAAGTAAAAAATCTATTCAATATACACCATCTCAATAAATACATGATCTATTTTAATCAGGTCTAAAAAAATATTATGATATGAAGAACACGTTTTACAGAAGAACAGAATATGAGTTGGACTACAGTATGTTATCTCGCTATGTGCCGTAGACTGTAGGCTTGTTCATTTAGCAAAGATGTGCTTATAAGTCCCACGACATTATTTTATATCATATGATTTTATAGTAAGAAGAATATAATTGAACTTAACTGAATAAAAAAGAAAGGATATTTTTCCCATTTCGGAGTGGCTACAGTTGAAGTTGGAAGTTTACATACACTTAGGTTGGAGTCATTAAAACTCGTTTTTCAACCACTCCACAAATTTCTTGTTAACAAACTATAGTCTTGGCAAGTCGGTTAGGACATCTACTTTGTGCATGACACAAGTCATTTTTCCAACAATTGTTTACAGACTATTTCAGATTATTTCACTTATGTGTCACAATTCCAATGGGTCAGAAGTTAATCTCAATAGGGGGTGCTGTTTTCACTTTGTAATAATTTCGTTCCCAAATTAAACTGCCTCGTACTCAATTCTTGCTCGTACAATATGCATAGTATTACTATTGGATAGAAAACACTCTCTAGTTTCTAAAACCGTTTGAATTATATCTGTGAGTAAAACAGAACTGGAGTTAGAGCAATTTTCCTATGAGGATGTGAGAATGCTGAAATCTGCTGGCTGTTCTGAGATCCGTTTATAAATCTGCCTGTCTTCTATTGGTTGAGATGCACTGCATACGCCTTCCCCTGGATGTCAGCGAATAGTGAGAATTGAAATGGTGTTGCTAGGCAGATCTGAGAGCTTATAAATGGGCTGGGAACGTGAGGACCGTCCTTTGTTCTCCTGGCCAGGACGCAGAAAGGAGCTCTGGCTGTCGTTCTAGAACGCTCCCGTTATAGCCCTTAGATATATCCGGCTCTGTTTTTATTCGATATAGGTGTTAAAGACATCATAATGTTGTTATATTAAACTGAGTTATATCAGTTTATATCAGTATATTGCGATTTTCTGATATTTATTAGTGCTGCGTTTTAGTGAGTCGGACACGTCTTTGCCACATGGCTAATGTTTACTGCTAATTCCAACGTTGAAGACGACAATCTACAACCGAGCAACGATTCTTTTGGACAAAGGACACCTTGCCCAAGATTCTGATGGGAGTTCATCAAAAAGTAAGAACTATGTATGTTGTTAATTCGTTGTTCTGTTGAAAAATGTAGAACTCATATTCCGCCATTAATCTCGGTACGGTCTCGCTTTAACGCACGCTGTATGTTGTAGTAACGTTAATTTTAAAAATCTAACACAGCGATTGCATTAAGAACTAATGTATCTTTCATTTGCTGTCCAACCTGTATTTTTTAGTCAAGTTTAGGATTAGTTACTGATTAGACTAGGTGCCTCTCCCAAGATTTCTCCCGACATATTGTTGGCAACTTGGCTACTTTTGTCATTGTATAACCACGATTTGTGCCGCTAAATATGCACATTTTCGAACAAACTCTATATGTATTGTGTAATATGATGTTATAGGACTGTCATCTGATGATGTTTTGAGAAGGTTAGTCAAAAATGTAATATCTTTTGCTGGTTTATTCGCTATCGCTAACGTGCATGAATCAATGCTGCTGTGTGGTTGGCTATTGTAGTAAGCTAATATAATACTATATTGTGTTTTCGCTGTAAAACACTTAAAAAATCTGAAATATTGTCTGGATTCACAAGATCTTTGTCTTTGATTTGCTGTACGCTGTGTATTTTTCATAAATGTTTTATGATGAGTATTTAGGTAATACACGATGGTCTCTGTAGTTATTCTAGTTGCTTTGGTGAGAGTTGTGATGGTGGCTGCAATGGTAAACTATGATTTATACCTGAAATATGCACATTTTTCTAACAAAACATATGCTATACAATAAATATGTTATCAGACTGTCATCTGATTAAGTTGTTTCTTGGTTAGTGGCTATTTATATATTTATTTGGTCGAAATTGTGATAGCTACCTATGCAGGAAAAAAATGGTGGAGAAAAAAAGTTGTGTCTTTTGCTATCATGGTTAGCTAATAGATTTACATATTGTGTCTTCCCTGTAAAACATTTTAAAAATCAGAAATGATGGCTGGATTCACAAGATGTGTATATTTCATGTGGTGTCTTGGACTTGTGATTTAATGATATTTAGATGCTAGTATGGAGCCGTGGTCTAGGCCACTGCATCGCAGTGCTAGCTGCGCCACCAGAGTCTCTGGGTTCGCGCCCAGGCTGGGCTGGGTTCGCGCCCAGGCTCTGTCGCAGCCAGCCGCAACCGGGAGGTCCGTGGGGCGACGCACAATTGGCATAGCGTCGTCCGGGTTAGGGAGGGTTTGGCCGGTAGGGATATCCTTGTCTCAGTATGTAAAATGTAATGAAATGTAAAAAATGTAAAAAATAAAATGTAATAAAATGTATGCACTCTACTGTAAGTCGCTCTGGATAAGAACGTCTGCTAAATGACTAAAATGTAATGTAAAAATGTACTTGCTATGCTAGGCTACGCTAGTCAGCTTTTTTACTGATGGGGGTGCTCCCGGATCCGGGTTTGTGACCAAGTAGAAGTTAACATACACTAAGTTGACTGTGCCTTTAAACAGCTTGGAAAATTCCAGAAAATTATGTCATGGCTTTAGAAGCTTCTGATAGGCTAATTGACATAATTTGAGTCATTAGAGGTGTACCTGTGAATGTATTTCAAGGCCTACCTTCAAAATCAGTGCCTCTTTGCTTGACCAAAAAAAATTGTAGCCAATTTTTTTGTTGTTGACCTCCACAAGTCTGGTTCATTCTTGGAAGTAATTTCCAAATGCCTGAAGGTACCACGTTCATCTGTACAAACAATAGTACGCAAGTATAAATACCATGGGAACACGCAGCTGTCATACCACTCAGGAAGGAGACGCGTTCTGTCTCCCAGAGATGAACGTACTTTGGTGCGAAAAGTGCAAATCAATCAGAACAACAGCAAAGGACCTCGTGAAGATGCTGGAGGAAACAGGTACAAAAGTATCTATATCCACAGTAAAACGAGTCCTAAATCGACATAACCTGAAAGGCCGCTCATCAAGGAAGAAGCCACTGCTCCAAAACAGCCATAAAAAAGCCAGACTGCGGTTTGCAACTGCACATGGGGACAAAGATCGTACTTTTTGGAGAAATGTCCTCTGGTCTGATGAAACAAAAACAGACTGTTTGGCCATAATGACCATCGTTATGTTTGGAGGAAAAATGGGGATGCTTGCAAGCCGAAGAACACCATCCCAACCGTGAAGCACGGGGGTAGCAGCATCATGTTGTGGGGGTGCTTTGCTGCAGGAGGGACTGGTACACTTCACAGAATAGATGGCATCATGAGGCAGGAAAATTATGTGGATTTATTGAAGCAACATCTCAAGACATCACTCAGGGAGTTAAAGCTTGGTCGCAAATTGGTCTTCCAACTGGACAATGACTCCAAGCATACTTCCAAAGTTGTAGAAAAATGGCTTAAGGACAACAAAGTCAAGGTATTGGAGTGGCCATCACAAAGCCCTGACCTCAATCCTAGAGAAAATTTGTGGGCAGAACTGAAAAAGCATGTGTGAGCAAGGAGGCCTACAAACCTGACTCAGTTACACCAGCTCTGTCAGGAAGAATGGGCCAAAATTGACCCAACTTATTGTGGGAAGCTTGTAGAAGGCTACCCGAAACGTTTGATCCAAGTTAAACAATTTAAAGGCAATGCATCCAAATACTAATTGAGTGTATGTAAACTTCTGACCCACTGGGAATGTGATGAAAGAACCAAAAGCTGAAAATATAATTCTCTCTACTATTTTTCTGACATTTCACATTCTTAAAATGAAGTGGTGATCCTAACTGACCTAAGACAGGGAATTTTTACGAGGATTTAATGTCAGGAATTGTGAAAAACTGAGTTTAAATGTATTTGGCTAAGGTGTATGTAAACTTCCGACTTCAACTGTATGTTGAGCATAAAAGTGACCATTTGAAACAGGTCTTATACACTATATTTAGAGTTATTTTGCAACTTTAGTTATGAATTATACAAACCATAGAAGGGCTTAGAAATCAAAACATATATGGGCTGCATGATGTGACTATAGGCTGTGGATTATTTGAGAAAGTAGCAACAAAAGCTTGCGCTCTGTTGCATTTAAAATGAGTTTTCGATTTAGAATGACCCATTATCAAATGGGCAAGAACAGTGGCAGGGGAAATAAAACATGTCATCCATATGCACTTCTATAGTGAATGGAGGCCGCTTTCCCAGCTGGTTCCTTTTTCAGGCTACTCATGTTATATCACTCCATGCATCAACCACTGTTTAAGGAGCATGCAGCCTCTCAATGCTCGACAGGTGATATTCCGCCAAAACTTTGTATGCCATGGGCTCCCCAACCCCGTTCCTGCAGCTACCCAGTGATTAATTTGGGAAACCTTGTGAAATCTGTTCGGGAACATTGATAGTAACACGTTTTCACAACAAAACATATTTAATTAAACTGTTGACAGCCCCTCTCTCTGCGTGCTGGAGAGAGGAATGAAGGAGAGAGAGGAGGAGTTGGAAACACATGGGGGTGAGATATTCTGTAGCTAAAGATGTGTCAGCCTATTAACTATGAATATATAAAAAATGCCCTATTACTAGGCTATTCCAAATCAAATACAAATTCAATAAAATTGTAGGCTTAGCCGCCTTGCAAAATTAATGAACCTACAGCATCGCTTAGACCTATATGTTCTCTCCCAGTATCATGAATAGAAAGTTTGAAGCATAGCACAGGGTAACCAGTCCATCCAGTATGCATAATAATACAGTCCACACTCAAAGGCGACTACTATAATTTGTTTAATTTTGGAGAATAGGCTAGACCAATTATGTGACATAGACATCTGAAATCAGTTTTTGTTATTTTTTTACTGCTGTGCATAATATGCAGTAGGCTATGTATTGTATAAGGGCACAATTAGTATTTTAATTTTTTTTTTTTCAGACTTAGGCTCATAGGCTTATGTGTATACATAAACCCTAATATGTGTGTGAGTGTTTTGAATGAATCATCAACTTAGAAAGCGCTGTCCAGGGCCTCCCGGGTGGCGCAGTGGTGTAGGGCACTGCATCGCAGTGCTAGCTGCGCCACCAGAGTCTCTGGGTTTGCGCCCAGGCTCTGTCGCAGCCGGCCGCGACCGGGAGGTCCGTGGGGCGACGCACAATTGGCATAGCGGCGCAGTGTGCGCTAACCAAGGGGGCCAGGTACACGTGTTTCCTCCGACACATTGGTGCGGCTGGCTTCCGGGTTGGAGGCGCGCTGTGTTAAGAAGCAGTGCGGCTTGGTTGGGTTGTGCTTCGAAGCACGTGTAGCTTTCGACCTTCGTCTCTCCCGAGCCCGTACGGGAGTTGTAGCGATGAGATGAGATAGTAATTACTAGCGATTGGATACCTCGAAAATTGGGGAGAAAATGGGATAAAAGAAAAAAAAAGAAAAGAAAAAAAATAAAGAAAGCGCTGTCCATTTCTTTGTGTTAGGCTTTGGAACAACATCCACAATGACAATTTTTTCCACTCAGTTTCAACCTGTTTTTGAACTTCTTTCTTCAACTTGATTATCACAGTGAGGTGAGTTTAAAAAGTATGATAGGCCTGCTGTTTTGATGATAAGTGTTTTCAATTGCATTTGCATTGATGTCAGAGTGGTTACCGGGACAGTAGAGCCCTGAGTACCAGGCCATTAGCAACCTGAAGGTCATTACCGAGTTGGGTACTACCAACGCATGTCCAGAGTGCATAAGAGGAGTTTACTGACATGTGGTCAGTAAACTCTGTGGTCATGACTCATGATTGCCAGTGTGGCGGTAATAGGTATTTGTATTTATTAAAGATCCCCATTAGATGCTGCCAAAGCAGCAGCTACTCGTCCTGGTGTCCAGAAACATTAAGGCAACAGCTACTCGTCCTGGGGTCCAGAAACATTAAGGCAGCAGCTACTCGTCCTGGGGTCCAGAAACATTAAGGCAGCAGCTACTCGTCCTGGGGTCCAGAAACATTGAGGCAGCAGCTACTCGTCCTGGGGTCCAGAAACATTAAGGCAGCAGCTACTCGTCCTGGGGTCCAGAAACATTAAGGCAGCAGCTACTCATCCTGGGGTCCAGAAACATTAAGGCAGCAGCTACTCGTCCTGGTGTCCAGAGACTTTAAGGCAGCAGCTACTCGTCCCGGGGTCCAGAAACATTAAGGCAGCAGCTACTCGTCCTGGGGTCCAGAAACATTGAGGCAGCAGCTGCTCGTCCTGGTGTCCAGAAACATTAAGGCAGCAGCTACTCGTCCTGGTGTTCAGAAACATTAAGGCAGCAGCTACTCGTCCTGGTGTTCAGAAACATTAAGGCAGCAGCTACTCGTCCTGGTGTCCAGAAACATTAAGGCAGCAGCTACTCATCCTGGGGTCCAGAAACATTAAGGCAGCAGCTACTCGTCCTGGTGTCCAGAGACTTTAAGGCAGCAGCTACTCGTCCCGGGGTCCAGAAACATTAAGGCAGCAGCTACTCGTCCTGGGGTCCAGAAACATTGAGGCAGCAGCTGCTCGTCCTGGTGTCCAGAAACATTAAGGCAGCAGCTACTCGTCCTGGGATCCAGAAACATTAAGGCAGCAGCTACTCGTCCTGGGGTCCAGAAACATTAAGGCAGCAGCTACTCGTCCTGGGGTCCAGAAACATTAAGGCACCAGCTACTCGTCCTGGTGTTCAGAAACATTAAGGCAGCAGCTACTCGTCCTGGTGTTCAGAAACATTAAGGCAGCAGCTACTCGTCCTGGTGTCCAGAAACATTAAGGCAGCAGCTACTCATCCTGGGGTCCAGAAACATTAAGGCAGCAGCTACTCGTCCTGGTGTCCAGAGACATTAAGGCAGCAGCTACTCGTCCCGGGGTCCAGAAACATTAAGGCAGCAGCTACTCGTCCTGGGGTCCAGAAACATTGAGGCAGCAGCTGCTCGTCCTGGTGTCCAGAAACATTAAGGCAGCAGCTACTCGTCCTGGGATCCAGAAACATTAAGGCAGCAGCTACTCGTCCTGGTGTCCAGAAATATTAAGGCACCAGCTACTCGTCCTGGGGTCCAGAAACATTAATGCAATTATATGCGGTCACGCAACAGCTCTAATCATGATATTTCCATCTGATTGTCAAACAATCACTTCAGAGAGGCACTCCTGTAGGCTACCCACGCACGCTCCACCAAACAGTGCACTGTGCACCCGCAATTTGATGAATGGAAAGAGACACCTGTTACAAAACACCTAAAAGTGTTGTAAAGACATTCTGCGATTGTAATTGGGCCTACACCTGAATTGATGTGTCCACTGCTGACCCCCAATATTGCTGACCCTCCATTTATTTTTCCGGGATGCCTTCCCTGACGGTACAGGCTTACTTTCACCCTTGGTCTAGAATTTATTATGGTGATTGTAAATTCTCAAAGATTATAGGCTATTTTATTATATATATTTTTCAATATACAGTGCCTTCGGAAAGTATTCAGACCCTATGACTTTCTCCACATTTTGTAAAATTACAGCCATATTCTAAAAGTGATTAAATTGTTTTTTTCCTAATAAATCTACACACAACACCCCATAATGTCAAAGCAAAAACACATTTTTGCTAATTTATAAAAAAAACGGAAATATCACATTTCCTAAGTATTCAGACCCTCTACTCAGTACTTTGTTGAAGATCATTTGGCGATTACAGCCTTGAGTCTTCTTGGGTATGACGCTACAAGCTTGGCACACCTATATTTCAAGATGGCGTAGCAGTCGGACGTGTGTTTGTCTTGTCTTGTCCCGCGTAAATAGTCCTCGTATTTTTTTGTATACATTTCGTATATATTTTAATTTCACTTTCCATCTTGGAACTGAATATACATTCCCGCAACCCGCCTCACCCAATGTGGTACGGATCTGCTATTTTTTATACTTTAGAACCGTAACCCCAATCAGAAGCTAGCCAGATAACTAGCTACTAGCTAGTAGTCAGTTAGCCACTGCTGCGGTCTTCACCCTTAACTCGGACACAAGCCATCTTCAGCTCGGGCCAATACCTGCCAGTCTGCAGGCGCGATATCAACCCAGAGAATATAGGACTGCTTTTTCTCTACCACATCACCGGATTCCTGACGCAAGCTCTGGACAATTACACCGGATCATCGTAGCTAGCTAGCTGCAACCAAGTGGCTACTACTGGCTAATACCTCTGTCCCGAAACAAGCACCAGTTAGCCTTGAGCTAGCCTCGAGCTAGGCCCATCTGCCGGCTAGCCGAAGAGGCCTACCAGCGAATTCTTGGGCTACAATACCTCTTTTGCCAATTGGACTGGACCCTTTATTGCCGACACGGAGCCCCGCCGATCCATCACGACTGGTCTGCCGATGTAATTGTCCGAGGTGGTTTCAACAGGCTTTTCCATTGCGACGTTTCTGAATACCCATCTGCTAATTATTAGCTGTCTTATCGGCTGCTATCTAAATAAATATACCGGACAATTTTTTTTTCTTTTTTTCCTGGGTCACTATATCTATTTTGCCAATTGGATCGATCCCCTCTACCACACGGAACCCCACTAATCTACCGACGGAAACGAACAAGGTGACAATTTTTTTATTTTTTTTTAAATAAATAAAAATAAGCAGACCTCCATCCTATGTTATCTTGCTACCGATAGCCAGCTACCCGGCCAGCTGTCTGGATCGCCGTGACCCCAACCAACCTCTACTCACTGGACCCTTATGATCACTCGATTAAGCATGCCTCTCCTTAATGTAAATATGCCTTGTCCAATGCTGTTCTGGTTAGTGTTTATTGGCTTATTTCACTGTAGAGCCTCTAGCCCTGCTCACTATATATCCAACCTCTCAGTTCCACCACCCACATATGCGATGACATCACCTGGTTTCAATGATGTTTCTAGAGACTATATCTCTCTCATCATCACCCATTACCTAGGTTTACCTCCACTGTATTCACATCCTACCATACCTTTGTCTGTACATTATTCTTCGAAGCTATTTTATCGCCCCCAGAAACTTCCTTTTACTCTCTGTTCTAGACGTTCTAAACGACCAATTCTCATAGCTTTTAGCCGTACCCTTATCCTACTCCTCCTCTGTTCCTCTGGTGATGTAGAGGTGAATCCAGGCCCTGCAGTACCTAGCTCCACTCCTATTCCCCAGGCGCTCTCTTTTGATGACTTCTGTAACTGTAATAGCCTTGGTTTCATGCATGTTAACATTAGAAGCCTCCTCCCTAAGTTTGTTTTGTTCACTGCTTTAGCACACTCTGCCAACCCAGATGTTTTAGCCGTGTCTGAATCCTGGCTTAGGAAGACCACCAAAAATTCTGACATTTTCATCCCTAACTACAAGATTTTCAGACAAGATAGAACGGCCAAAGGGGGCGGTGTTGCAATCTACTGCAAGGATTGCCTGCAGAGTTCTGTTTTACTATCCAGGTCTGTTCCGAAACAATTTGAACTCCTACTTTTAAAAATCCACCTCTCTAAAAACAAGTCTCTCACTGTTGCCGCCTGCTATAGACCACCCTCTGCCCCCAGCTGTGCTCTGGACACCATATGTGAACTGATTGCCCCCCATCTATCTTCAGAGCTTGTGCTGCTAGGCGACCTAAATTGGAACATGCTTAACACCCCAGCCATCCTACAATCTAAGCTTGATGCCCTCAATCTCACACAAATTATAAATGAACCTACCAGGTATCACCCCAATTCCGTAAACACGGGTACCCTCATAGACATCATCCTAACCAACTTGCCCTCCAAATACACCTCTGCTGTTTTCAACCAAGATCTCAGCGATCACTGCCTCATTGCCTGTATCCGTAATGGGTCAGCGATCAAACTACCTCCACTCATCACTGTCAAACGCTCCCTGAAACACTTCAGCGAGCAGGCCTTTCTAATCGACCTGGCCGAGGTATCCTGGAAGGATATTGATCTCATCCCGTCAGTAGAGGATGCCTGGATATTTTTTAAAAATGCCTTCCTCACCATCTTGAATAAGCATGCCCCATTCAAGAAATTTAGAACCAGGAACAGATATAGCCCTTGGTTCTCTCCTGACCTGACTGCCCTTAACCAACAGAAAAACATCCTATGGCGTTCTGCATTAGCATCGAACAGCCCCCGTGATATGCAACTTTTCAGGGAAGCTAGAAACCAGTATACACAGGCAGTTAGAAAAGCCAAGGCTAGCTTTTTCAAGCAGAAATTTGCTTCCTGCAACACAAACTCAAAAAAGTTCTGGGACACTGTAAAGTCCATGGAGAATAAGAACACCTCCTCCCAGCTTCCAACTGCACTGAAGATAGGAAATACTGTCACCACCGACAAATCCATTATAATTGAGAATTTCAATAAGCATTTTTCTACGGCTGGCCATGCTTTCCACCTGGCTACCCCTACCCCGGTCAACAGCACTGCCCTCCCCTCTGCTACTCGCCCAAGCCTTCCCCATTTCTCTTTCTCCCAAATACAGTCAGCTGATGTTCTGAAAGAGCTGCAAAATCTGGACCCTTACAAATCAGCCGGGCTAGATAATCTGGACCCTTTCTTTCTAAAACTATCTGCTGAAATTGTTGCCACCCCTATTACCAGCCTTTTCAACCTCTCTTTCGTGTCGTCTGAGATTCCCAAAGATTGGAAAGCAGCTGCGGTTATCCCCCTCTTCAAAGGGGGAGACACTCTAGACCCAAACTGCTACAGACCTATATCTATCCTACCCTGCCTTTCTAAGGTCTTCGAAAGCCAAGTCAACAAACAGATTACCGACCATCTCGAATCCCACCATACCTTCTCCGCTATGCAATCTGGTTTCAGAGCTGGTCATGGGTGCACCTCAGCCACGCTCAAGGTCATAAACGATATCTTAACCGCTATCGATAGGAACCAGTACTGTGCAGCCATATTCATTGACCTGGCCAAGGCTTTTGACTCTGTCAATCACCACATCCTCATCGGCAGACTCGACAGCCTTGGTTTCTCTAATGATTGCCTCGCCTGGTTCACCAACTACTTCTCTGATCGAGTTCAGTGTGTCAAATCGGAGGGTCTGTTGTCTGGACCTCTGGCAGTCTCTATGGGGGTGCCACAGGGTTCAATTCTTGGACCGACTCTCTTCTCTGTATACATCAATGATGTCGCTCTTGCTGCTGGTGAGTCTCTGATCCACCTCTACGCAGACGACACTATTCTGTATACTTCTGGCCCTTCTCTTGACACTGTGTTAACAACCCTCCAGGCGAGCTTCAATGCCATACAACTCTCCTTCCGTGGCCTCCAATTGCTCTTAAATACAAGTAAAACTAAATGCATGCTCTTCAACCGATCGCTGCCTGCACCTGCCCGCCTGTCCAGCATCACTACTCTGGACGGCTCTGACTTAGAATATGTGGACAACTACAAATACCTAGGTGTCTGGTTAGACTGTAAACTCTCCTTCCAGACTCACATCAAGCATCTCCAATCCAAAGTTAAATCTAGAATCGGCTTCCTATTCCGCAACAAAGCATCCTTCACTCATGCTGCCAAACATACCCTTGTAAAACTGACCATCCTACCAATCCTCGACTTCGGTGATGTCATTTACAAAATAGCCTCCAAAACCCTACTCAATAAATTGGATGCAGTCTATCACAGTGCCATCCGTTTTGTCACCAAAGCCCCATATACTACCCACCACTGCGACCTGTACGCTCTCGTTGGCTGGCCCTCGCTTCACACTCGTCGCCAAACCCACTGGCTCCAGGTCATCTACAAGACCCTGCTAGGTAAAGTCCCCCCTTATCTCAGCTCGCTGGTCACCATAGCAACGCCCACCCGTAGCACGCGCTCCAGCAGGTATATCTCTCTGGTCACCCCCAAAACCAATTCTTCCTTTGGCCGCCTCTCCTTCCAGTTCTCTGCTGCCAATGACTGGAACGAACTACAAAAATCTCTGAAACTGGAAACACTTATGTCCCTCACTAGCTTTAAGCACCAGCTGTCAGAGCAGCTCATAGATTACTGCACCTGTACATAGCCCATCTATAATTTAGCCCAAACAACTACCTCTTTACCTACTGTATTTATTTATTTTGCTCCTTTGCACCCCATTATTTCTATCTCTAGTTTGCACCTTCTTCCACTGCAAACCAACCATTCCAGTGTTATTTTTTACTTGCTATATTGTATTTACTTCGCCACCATGGCCTTTTTATATTTTTATTTATTTATATATATATTTTGTTTGCCTTCACCTCCCTTATCTCACCTCACCTGCTCATATTGTATATAGACTTATTTTTCACTGTATTATTGACTGTATGTTTGTTTTACTCCATGTGTAACTATGTGTTGTTGTATGTGTTGAACTGCTTTGCTTTATCTTGGCCAGGTCGCAATTGTAAATGAGAACGTGTTCTCAATTTGCCTACCTGGTTAAATAAAGGTGAAATAAAAAAAATAAAATAAAAATTTGGGGGGGGAGGTTCTCCCATTCCTCTCTGCAGATCCTCTCAAGCCCTGTCAGGTTGGATTGGGAGCGTTGCTGCACAGCTATTTTCAGGTCTCTCTAGAGATGTTCGATCGGGTTCAAGTCCGAGCTCTGGCTGGGCCAATCAAGGACATTCAGAGACTTGTCCCTAAGCCACCCCTGCATTGTCTTGACTGTGTGCTTAGGGTCATTGTCCTGTTGGAAGGTGAACCTTCACCCCAGTTTGAGGTCCTGAGTGCTCTGGAGCAGGTTTTCATCAAGGATCTCTCTGTATTTTGCTCCATTCATCTTTGCCTCGATCCAGACTAGTCTCCCAGTCCTTGCCGTTGAAAAACATTCCAACAGCATGATGCTGCCACCACCATGCTTTACCGTAGGGATGGTGCCAAGTTTCTTCCAGACGTGATACTTGGCATTCAGGCCAAAGAGTTCAATCTTGGTTTCATCAGACCAGAGAAACTTGTTTTTCATGGTCTGAGAGTCTTTAGGTGCCTTTTGGAAAAGTCCAAGTGGGATGTCATGTGCCTTTTACTGAGGAGTGGCGTCCGTCTGGCCACTCTACCATAAAGGCCTGACTGGTGGAGAGCCGCTGAGATGGTTGTCCTTCTGGAAGGTTTTCCCATCTCCACAGAGGAACTCTGTCAGAGTGACCATCGGGTTCTTGGTCACCTCCCTGACCAAGGCCTTTCTCCACCGGTTGCTCAGTTTGCCTGGGCAGCCAGCTCTAGGAAGAGTCTTGGTGGTTCCAAACTTCTTCCATTTAAGAATGATGGAGGCCACTGTGTTTTTGGGGACCTTCAATGCTGCAGAAATGTTTTCGTACCCTTCCCCATATCTGTGCCTCGACACAATCCTGTCTCGGGGGTCTACGGACAATTCTTTCGACCTCATGACTTGGTTTTTGCTCTGACACGCACTGTCAACCTTATATAGACAGGTGTGTGCCTTTCCAAATAATTTCCAATCAATTGAAATTACCACAGGTGGACTCCAAGTCGCAGAAACATCTCAAGGATGATCAATGGAAACAGGATGCATCTGAGCTCAATTTGGAGACACATAGCAAAGGGTCTGAATACTTATGTAAATAAGGTATGCTTTTAATTTAATAAAATTTAATAAATTTGCAAAAATGTCTAAAAACCTGTTTTTGCTTTGTCATTATGGGGTATTGTGTGTAGATTGCTGAGAATTATTATTTTTTAAATCAATTTTAGAATAAGGCTGTAACATAACAAAATGTGGAAAAAGTCAAGGGGTCTGAATACTTTCCGAAGGCACTGAATTTATAAAGTATATATATTTATTTTTATTGCAATGCACAAAAATGTTAATCCCGCAAGCCTTCTGGACACCTGCCTCAACCCACAAGTGGGTCCCACTGCTCTAGGAGATAAAGTTGTCTACTTTTGCTTCAATCTTCATGGCGTGTGACCACATTAAACCACATTAAGCCTGCTTATGTTCTGACTGCTCTTTCAGGTGGCCCGGGGAAGTGGAAGCTCATTCTAGGAACCTTATTTCAGCACTGAACAAGGCACAAGCTCATTATACTCATTATCCTCCTATAAGCATACTCATTTTCAGACAGACATTAGAGAAAGAAGTTCAATCAGTGAAAAATGTCTTCCTGAACAATATCATCATCAATCTTCCATTGGCTCCATTTCTTTTCTCAAATCATTTGTTTTTCTCTACCCACTATTGCAAAGTCATCAGCAAAAAGGACAAAAATAACAGAATGGAATCGGGATTGGATCTGTCAACTCTTTGCTTTAGTTTTGCAATGATCAGCACATAGGAACTAGTTCGGAGATTAGTTTAAGGTGATCAGAAGCAGGTTTTTGAGTGTGCCTGCCTGTGCCGAGCAAGCTGTAGAGCTGAGAGTGAAGATAACAACCTCTTTATGAGCGGCTCCAGAGAAAGCAGACGAGCCCACCCTTGGAGGAGCAGCCACTTCCTGTGAGTCCTACTACATTATTACCAACGGTGCCACTCACCCTCTCCTCTCTCTTCTCCAATCGAAGCACAACCATTGAGACTCAAGTGCCATAGGGATTATATAATTACCCCTGACACATAAAAGGACCTTTTCTTCCACAAACCCACACTGATGGAGAGCTTATTAAAACGTTTGAAGGTTGCAGAGTACAGACAGTCTGCCAGAGAAAGTGTGTGGTGGCCAGTGTGGGTCACATCAGTGGCTGTCTCTGACAGACACACACAGAGAGGGTTAGAACATGTTTCATTGCCTGCCAGTGCGTAGGCCTCTTCCTTTCATACTCATATGGCTCAGATATTGAGATGTAATGTGTTATAGACATTGAGAGATAATCCGCTGAGGTGTCAGAAACCACTGTGAGATTCATTACTGTACCAATCTGCTTCAGAAACATTCAAATGAATTTGCTTCCAATGGATAACTACATTGGGTGCTTACCTATAGAAACTGTACCATCTTGTAAATGATCAAATTGTCCTATATCTTGCTATATGAGCTGTCAGAGAGCGTACAGACACATACCTTTCTGTAGATGATCATGTTGGGAGAGTCCTCCTCAGGATCTGTTGTCCCCACACCCTGTTGTCCCTGGTCTCTGGATCCCTCCTCCATGACTGCTGGGTCCTAGGCTCAGGAGGCTGCACGGACACAGAGAGACAGGGAGCAGAGGGGAGTAAGATGAAAGGACCATCATCAATGTCAAAGACTATTCAGAATATGCACTCATTTACCCAGGTTGGCCAAATATCCCATATTTGATTAACAGTTCCCCACAGCAATGTATTCATTTGGTGCAGGGTGAAAAACACGGTCAGTTTATTATTATCATTATGACATTCCCCCAAATGTTTGCTCTTCTCTCAGGTGACAAAACCTGTCACAATACAGGCAGATAACAAAGCCCTGGCAGTAATGCAGCACAGTGAGGTGAATATAAACTAACTGACTAAGCCAAGAAAAATGTCAGGCCTGTGAGAGAAAGTGGCAAAATGTCCTGGCGACAGTCATGTATAAACAGGCATCGTACAGCCTTCTGCTGATAAGGTATAGATACTTAGTGGTGTTCAGGACATTGGTGAGTCAGAGACTGTAAACAATAATTATAATAGGTACATAGTGTGTTAGGCATAGGAAATGTGCAATAAGCCTGTTATTGAATTCATTGGGCTACTATGGTTAAAACCTTGACCATTTGCACAGCTAAGACAACATTAGCCACATAGTGTGCTTTGATCAGGCTTGCCAGTCCTGTGTACTACCGTAAGGGATCAATATCCATCCCACTATATATCTCTCTGTTTCTCTCTCTCTCTCTCTCTCTCTCTCTCTCTCTCTCTCTCTCTCTCTCTCTCTCTCTCTCTCCCTCACACTCACTCACTCCCTCGCTCTCTCCCTCTTTACAGGATATTTAATTCTGCTTAACTAAGGATTTTCATAATCTAAGTTCACAAGGCTACAATCATATTCCTCTCCAGTTGAGTAATAATGTGTATCAGATTGGAGTAAGCATTTGTAATCATGCGTCAGGCAGAGAAAGAGAGAGGATTACATCATTTGACACATTCATGTTTTTGGAGTATGTAGAACAGAGAGGGACGATAAAGGTTCCAAGAACAGTTTTATAAAAAAGCCTTATCATATTTATTTTAATAACTGTTTGTGTTCCACTACAAGAAAGTCTCATGGGTTATTATGGTTTCCTGAAAGGAGGAGCTGTGCATTCTGAAACAGCAGTGAGAGAGCATCATGGCACATTCTGTACAAAATTGCATGAAATGAAAGTTTCATACATTGTATAAATCAGTAAAACAACATTTTGCCTAAGTGAGTTTCAGTACAATTATTGTTTCTTGAAGTGTGGCCACTTGATGCATTGTAATCCATAACAAACATAGACTATAATGGTTAGAGGGTCGGATTGAGATTGAATACATCCAATAAGCCACTAGCTGCTCAGCACTAGACATTCAAGGTTGCTTTGAGTCTTTCATAGTCATGATTTATTTCAACTGTTGAACACACGAAGAGCATTAGCCTATAGAGCAGGAAGCAGTAATCATGCACATTATCCACTTTTTATCCAATGTTGTTATTGCCACCATGATGATGGATTGAGGAGCTGTTTGCAGCCTGCATTGATTAGCAGAATGTCTAAGTAACCAGGAGTTCCTAAACTAAGTTAACATCCTCACCCTTTATCAATTTCTCCAACCATTCAGACATTCTGTATGAAGTATCTGACACCTACAAGACAATATATTCCTATGTGAATAGATGAAGACCTGCAATAGCTCCTTGCTATGAACTGCTGCAACCTATTATTCATGGGAACAACTTCATTTCCAAAGCACGCAAATCTAACGTCACAGAACATCAGTCCTGTAGATGTCTGTGTTAGTGTTAACAGGATGGAACACAGGCACCGACATACAGACACTGACAGTCACCATCTAATCCTATAGCCTCAACAGGAGACTCTGAGCTGTGGAGAAAAGTTTATGTACAATAGGCACAAAACAGACATGCAGTTGATCATCCACAGCCAATCCCCCTCACTCACACCAGCCAGCCAATACAATGCTCCTGATATCTCCCAACTAATGAAGCATTCATTACCTTAGCAACAAAAGAATACCTTGTCCACTGCTCCCTGTTTTGCTGTCCTTAGGAACAAGCAGCAGGCATGTTCATGGTATAATTGGCAGGGGGGGAGAAATAATTTAAAAAAGAAAGGATGAAAGCAGTGGAGCAGCTGGTTGGTCACTGCAGTATTCCTCTATTCCTCCTCTTCTCCAGTTTTCTGTCTGCCATGGGAGGGAGTACGGAGTGGAGATGAGCGGTTAGGGAGATCCTCGACTCACGTGTGCTCTCCTCTCTGTCTGTCTGTCTGTGTGTGTTTCTGTCTGTCTGTGTGTGTGAGGGAGAGGGAGGGAGGGAGCGAGAGACAGATTGAGTTGGGAAAGGGAGAGGTAAGCAGGAATTAGAGAGAAGATAAAGAGAGAAAAAAAGAGGGAGGAGCGAAAGACAGATAGCGCAGAGAGAGGGTGAGTGAGAGATGGGTTGGAAGAGAGGAAATGAGATGGAGTGCTTTGGATGCTGGGTAGCAGAGAAGGAAAGCAGGGCAGAGAGAGCTGTACACAGAACCTGGACTCAGGGGTAGACGTAACATAGTAACTGTAAATCTGTCTTATAATATGTTACGTTTTGTATGGTATGTATTCATTTATGGATGTCCATCATCCATTTCGTATGATATGCTATGAATTACAATTGATATAATAGGTGGCTAGGTGGCTTATGTTAGCTAGGCTAGGGCTTAGGGTTAAGGGTAAGGTTAGGGTTAAGGTTAGGGCTACGGGTTAAGGCTAGGGTTAGGGGTTTATGTTAGGGCTAAAGTTAGGGTTAGGAGTTAGGGGTTAAGGTTAGAGTTAGGGGAAAGGTTAGCTAACATGCTAAGTAGTTGCAAAGTAGCTCAAAAGTAGTTGTAAAGTTGCTAATTAGCTAAAATGCTATAGTTGTCCGTGACGTGATTAAAACACACAACGTTTGGGTTGCTAGACATTCGCGTTAAACGCCTACCCATCAACCCTGAGCAACCTCCCGCCTTTCATTTTTTTAAAGTAATCTTCTGTCTTATGTAACCATACCATATCATACTAATTTGAGTGTCACAGATTTACATTTACTATGTTACATCTAGTCTTTGAGGCCACTGATGCTGAAAATAAGAATCATTCCATTAAGAGGACACTGAAATCATAATGAAGGCCAAGTTACACTTTGATGGTACAGGATGAATTTGAAATAATGGAGAGAGGATTACATGTGTAGCTTGTTAATCCACGGTTTCATTAACATTTAATTTAAGGCCCATATTCTACAGGCTGCACATAAATAAATGAATGTGCAAGTCAAAGGCTACTGGGTTTTAAATGGTGATATCTAAGACTGCACCCACTTAATGAACTGACAAACTGTACTGTAGTTATTCTGTAATTCTCATCAACATGCTATAGAAACATATTCCAACTAAAAATGTGCTTGTTCCAGGATGGCAAGAGACGATAATCTCTTTCCCTTGCCCTCCCCCTCTCTCTCGCTGTCTTCTCCTCTCTCTTTAACACTCTAGGAACATCCAAGCTTAAATGGTAAACCAAAATGGCGGAAGCTTTTTTTTCTCTTATAAATGAGATCCAAAGTTCCCCTAATGAATATTCTCCCAGAAAATCTTTGCCTGGCCAATTTATGAATACATACAAACACACTCACACACACACACACACACACACACACACACACACACACACGTGCACATGCACACACACACACACACACACTCACGCACACACACAGACACACACACAAAGACTTTTCACAGAACCAGTTAACCGGCTACATATATAAACACAAACAGAGCACAAGGGCCTGTATTGCGGCATTTATCCTTGTTGTCTACTCTAATTCTTTCCCTGTCATTCCTCTGTAACACCTTCCCTTGTAGCCTAGCACCCCACATGCTATGACTGAAACCAAGGACACCTCAGAAACATGCAGCTTACCTTCTGCTTCTATCAGATGAACTGCGTCAAAGGGAGCATTTCTACTTTGGATGCAAATCACATCATTCAACATCGAATTGTGTAAAATCAAGCTCACAGAAACACAAGCAAACCAGTCAGAGCTGAATAGTAATGTCAGATGTCAGACTACGTGTGTCACGTCTATTATTAAATGTACAAAGAAAAGTAACCCCAGAGTGCTTCCATTTAACCTTCTCATATAGTACTGTTAACCATATACTATTACTACCCACCCCCATTATGGCTGAGATGTATTAACAATACCCTTTGTTGGTGCTTACAGTAAAAAATAAACCACAGTAATATGGCAATATGATAATCCCCCATGCCCCTGTCACGTTCCTGACCTATTTCTGTTAGTTTGTTGCATGTGTTAGTTGGTCAGGACGTGAGGTTGGGTGGGCATTCTATGTTTTCTGTTTCTATGTTGGTTTAAGGGTTGCCTGGTATGGCTCTTAATTAGAAGCAGGTGTTTGGCGTTCCTCTAATTGAGAGTCATATTTAGGTAGGTTGTTTCACAGTGTTCGTTGTGGGTGTTTGTCGCCTGTGTCAGTGTTTGTCGCACCATACGGGACTGTTCGGTATGTTTGTACATCGTCATTTTTGTGTAGTCTATTTTTCCCTGTTCGTGCGTTCTTCGTGTTTTATTGTAAGTTCGTATGTCTAGGTTTGTCTACACATTCGTTTTGTTATTTTGTTAGTTAATTCAAGTCTAGTTCGTTTTCTGTCTTAGTTGTTTTGTCGTGTCTTTATTAAATCATGTCATTTCACAAAGCTGCGCCTTGGTTCAATCACTACTCCTCCTCTTCGGTTGAAGAGGAGGAGGACTACTGTTACAGCCCCACACCGTACAGTATTGCATTATGTCCGTGACCTGCAAAGCTGTTACTGTAACATCTCCCGCTTACATCAGCCAAATGTACCATTAATACAATCTAGGCTCTGCATCATTAACAAGCAGAGAAAGCGCTCTCATTCTAATCAGCTTTAAAGGAGCCAGGCTTCATCTACATTCATGCTGAATTATTGAGGAGACATTCGCCAGTTCTTCACTGGTGAAATATTAACCACGAGATCACCACATCTGACATCCCCCATCACCTCTGCTCCTCTCTGGACTCACTGCATTAATCAACTGGATCAGTAAACTGGGGCTGGTTCTTATCTATGTACACCACAGCATGCATATGTTCTAAATCCTGTCCTAGGACCTAGAGAGAACATCTGGAGAAGTCAGCAACTCCGAACTCAGCAGGGAAAACATACTTGGAAAAACATGGTCCTTTTAGCTTTTGATTTTTCTATTTAATCTTCATTTATCCAAGTTTTTTGCAAGAAAGACCTGGTTCAAGACAGCTGCAGGGTCAGCAATATTACAACTATATCAACAAATAACCTCCCTGTATAAAACTCCTTCAATGCCAAGGCATCACCTAAAACCCCCTCCTCTCTCTCCCTCTCTCATGGTGGATCTGGCTGGGTGCGACATGCTGTAGCCTCAGTTAGGCTGTTGTGTAATGGTCTGTCAGTGGAAAAACAGCAGCTCACTATTAATCACAAAATAACACATGCTACCGCCCACCTTCTGAGGCTGCCACTGGACTGGCAAGCAGGGTACGAATTACGGGGGAATGGGAGCTCAGCTCCCCTGAATGAGACGTTAGCTCCCCTTAATGCAACAAAAGTACAACATTGGGGGGTCCCGAGTGGCGCAGCGGTCTAAGGCACTGCATCTCAGTGCAAGAGGTGTCACTGCAGTCCCTGGTTTGAATCCAGGCAGCATCACATCCAGCCGCGATTGGGAGTCCCATAGAGTGCCGGGTTTGGCTGGGGTAGGCCGTCATTGTGAATAAGAATTTGTTCTTAACTGACTTGCCTAGTTAAATAAAGGTTCAATTTAACCCCCCCCCCCCCCCCCCCCCAAAAAAAAAACAAATATATCATGCTAATTTAACCAGTCTTCTATTTGTTTAAAATGCAGTGGTAGATGTTTTACAGTGGTAGATATGAAAATACAAGCTTCCAAATGAAATGAACACCCCCACCTCTCTGTCATGGTTTACACCCTTTATTTGGTCATATCTAAGACTACACCGCTCAGTAGGGCTGAATGTCTGCCTCAGCTGTGCTCATTTGAGAATTAATTTTTATCTTGTACTTCCTCCATTTGTTTGCCATGCGTCCTTGATTAAAATAGCCTTTATCCCAATGCATTAGATTTATCAGTTGATTTACCATTGTTTGCTTTTGTCAGTCAGCTGTTTAGAGCGATCATTGCTTTGTTTTTCAGGTGCACACTCGTGCTGGTGTTCTCTGTGCCGTCCGTGGCCAGAAGTACTAGACCATTTATTTACCTTTATTATTTTCTATCAATATTTGTTTTATTTCCTGGATCAGCTGATGACGGTCGACAATATCACTAGACAACTAGTCTCCATCCAGACAACAATGTGCATCCAATCCATCCAACAAGTACATTAATGACAGTATAGTTTTCTGTTAGAAGCATTCAATTTTGCAACGGCATAGGCCTACATTATTTTGGATTTGAAGACAATTTTGTTTTACTACTACATCACTACCGGTATGCCTAGTAGAAGTTCATGGTAATAAACATTGTAGCCTAGCCTAGTATGTTGACATGTGTGTGTTAGCGTGGCCATCACGTTTTTCCCGGGACAGGTTCAGCCTAATTTCAGGTGTCCAACCTTTTCAGGCTACAAAAAATGTACATTTGTCAGCAAGATGTATCAATTAATATAGACCCAATCAATATAGACCTAATTAATATAGACCTAATCAATATAGACCTAATCAATATAGGCCTAAGACCTAATTAATATAGAACTAATTAATATAGACATAATGAATATAGACCTAATCAATATAGACCTAAGACCTAATCAATATAGACCTAATTAATATAGACCTAATTAATATAGACATAATCAATATAGACCTAAGACCTAATTAATATAGACCTAATTAATATAAATATGATTAATTTAGAGCTAATTAATATAGACGTAATTAATATAGACCTAATTAGTATAAACCTAATCAATATAGACCTAATGAAATAGACCTAAGACCTAATTAATATAGACCTAATTAATATAGACGTAATCAATATAGACCTAATCAATATAGACCTAAGACCTAATTAATATAGACCTAATTAATATAAATGTAATTGATATAGACGTAATTAATATAAACCTAATCAATATAGACCTAATTAATATAAACCTAATCAATATAGACCTAATTAATATAGACATAATCAATATAGACCTAATCAATATAGACCTAAGACCTAATGAATATAGACCTAATGAATATATAACTAATTAACATAGACCTAATTAATATAGACCAAATCAATAGAGACCTAATCAATATAGACCTAATTAATAAAGACCTAACCAATATAGACCTAATTCATATAGACATAATCAATATAGACCTAATTCATATAGACCTAATGAATATAGACCTAATGAATATATAACTAATTAACATAGACCTAATCAATTTAGACCTAATCAAAATAGACCTAATCAATATAAACCTAATCAATATAAACCTAATCAATATAAACCTAATCAATATAAACCTAATCAATATAAACCTAATCAATATAGACCTAATCAATATAAACCTAATCAATATAGACCTAATCAAAATAGACCTAATCAATATAGACCTAATCAAAATAGACCTAATCAATATAGACCTAATCAATGACCATAGCTAAATATCATTAGGCACACTGTTTTGTAACAGATGTCTATTTCCATTTATCAAATGGCGCCAGAATACATGCAGTTTGGATGCTGGAATTATGTTGGTGGACGACCATGCAGTTAGCCTACTTTTAGAAGTGATTTATTTGACAACCAGATGAAAATATCATGACCGGTTGTGTTCATGCCACATTAAAAGGTAATTAATTTTAACGTTAAATTACGTCTTTATTATTAGGCCCATAAAAAAATGTCATGCACACGCTTTACTTTTGACTACTTTAATACACTATAAGTGAATTTGTGCAAATACTTATGACATCTTCAAATGGGGGGACTAAATACATAAAGTGCTTTCATTTCTAAATGGTAGAACAGATACGTTTCAAAATACCCTCAAATTAAAGGTGACATTCTGTACTGTCACCTCATATGAAACATTAGATCTCAAATCCATATTCTAGAGCCAAATTTGATAAAAGTTGCTTCACTATGCAAATAAATACAGAGGGGAGTGTATAAAATCAATGCACTATTGCCGCTAAAAGCTAACCATGATTATAATCTACTACATCTATAAATAATCTACATGGATTAGTGGAAAATAAGCGGAACCCTGTCCTGTGGCTACATCATACATACCATATCTTCATTTGGGTGTGCAGCCCCACACTTTAATGACTGCTGTACAAAGACACAATCACTACAACGACCCCTGAACAAAGATAAAATTGCACAAAATATCTTTAATAGATATAAACATTTTTATACATCGCAGCTCAAAGGAAACATCATTACCTGCTGTAAAACATGAATGAGGGTGCACATTATGATGAGCATCAGAATCCTTTGTTATATACAGGGTGTTTTAATAGTACCACTGACTGTAGATATGGAGGGTCTACCAAGTCGCATCATTAATAGGTGTCAGGTCTCCCTTCTAAGCAGACCAATGGTCAGGTTGGACTTCTAATAGACTTACAGATGACTGTAACTGGCATTTCAGGATCTACATAACCTCTTTATATGGCATACAGTAGCGATTTCATCTACAGAGTACAAAAGGATCAGGTGTGACACCAGAGGCCTTCTAAAACGCTGTAGACCAGGATCAAGTAGAGTACGTATTTCCATGTAATCTGACATGTTATAATCACAAGGTGGCACTGTGGATCCAAAACCGCAGGCAGGCAAGGAAGGAACCATACTAATAGTCTGGTAGGATATTAAAATAGATCAAGAATGAATATTGTCACTATGAAGTTGACTGAACAGTAACCCTCACCTTCCAGTCGGCTACCCAGACAGCCCAGTTGTTTTCACACAGAAACCAATAATACAATCTGGAACTACTGCATCCAGTAAGCCCATTTTACTCTCCTGAAATGAGGTCACTCCATAGAGAGACATGGGTAAGTGGTAACATTTCTGTTCATTTTTATTAACAAAATAAATTGTTGAACAGCTGTAGTTGATGATGAATTGCCAACATTCTTCAACACAGTGGATCTGTAATACCGCAACCACTTACTGCTCAGTGAGGTTTTATAGGAGGAGATAGAGGATGGAGAGGGAGAAAGACTGAGAGATCAACAGCATGCAATCTTTTCTTTAGGATTCGCTGGCACTGTACTGTAGTGTCCCTGCATGTCTGACAGAGATGTATTAACTTCCCTGGGCTATGATGATCATGACAATAATAAGCTTGGCAGATCAGTTCATGATGGGACCGCTGGAGACCAAAGTGATTCAGTTCATGTTGATCATACAGCATTTAGATCCACTGTGAATCGGTCCATGTCAATAGCAGAATCACAGTTAATGTAGAAGGAATCAAAGACCAACTCCTGCGGTTCTGAGCACCCATTGTGTGAATCAGTTTAAGTTTGAGTGTGTTGTGGTCACGTGTGTTCAGGTGTTCCTCCTGTCTACTGCACATAGACAGAGTCAGTTCATGTCGATGGTGTTGAAGACCCACTCTGTGAACTTCTTGAGCTTGGCCGAGGCGCTGTAGGACTCCTCCTGGAGCTGCTGGTTGTGCTCTCTCAGGCTCTGTATCTGGGCCTGCAGGGACACCTTGGTATCCTTCTCCTGGACACACACATAGGGAGAGTCATCAATAACACAGAGAGGAGAGGAAAGCTCTCTTTACTCTATAGTACTGTCCTCAGGAGATATACAGGGCAGCTACAACCAGGAGGCAGAGTAGTAAATGCAGGTGCTGAATGGGTCTGCTGATATACGGAGAACTGGAACCACACTGCAGAGATATCCCTGCACACCTGTTTGACATTTCACACTGAGAAGTAGTGATGGGGGTTCAATACAATTACATATTGGGATATTATTGTTGACGATATATCGCAATATTAGTTTTGACAATATTGCAATATTACATGTGTGCTAGTTAGCTGTACATGCACCAAAACTGCACCAAACTCTTCTTTTTGAATAGGGAGCCAATTTGTTTTCAGCATTTTGATGCCCATGACTGATCAAAACTTGTTTTCTCATGGCTCTCTCTTGCCCCTCTGCAGTAGGAATATGGTGAGCAATATTTTTGGAACATCGAATCGCAATAAAATAGCAGGTTCGAATTGCAATACATATAGAATCATTAGAATCGTTATACATATCATATCGGCACCTAAGTATCATGATAATATCATATTGTGAAGTCCCTGGCAATTCCCAGCCCTGCTCTTTCAACTGTTCTTTCTACTGGTTGAACCCCTGTTAGGGAAAGGGCACAAGGTGTAGTAAGAAGTGAACAGTAGAGTACAAAATGGCTAGGCTAAGACTCAGGTGCTAGAGATCTGGCCGTGTCTTGTCTCACCTTATTAAGGTCATCCTGTAGTAGCTTCACCATTGACTCCAGCTGGCTGACCTTCCCCATCAGACAGGCTGGGCTCTCACTGTGGGAGGGCACACACTGTTCACTACCATATTGTAAACTAAAACAAGACAAGCATGACCTGGGCCAAATTGGCTTAAAATAGGCAGAGGAGTTGAATAATTCCTGGCCATGTGACCTAGCTGGGAAAAACTGGGCCCAAGTTGTGGGATAAACTCCTGGCCCTACCTACGTCTACAGAATTATCTGGACGTGCATGGTAAATGGGTCTTACCCAGGTGAGGGGTGTCTCTCTGGGGCAGCCTGGGGTTCTGCCTGCTGGGGGCTGGTGTCTGTGACCTCTGACCTGGAGCTTTCATCATTTACAGATAACAGTCTCTGAACTGCCAGAGAAAAACAGAACAGTTACAGCTTCAGTCACAGCTCATCTGGACAACACAAAGCAATGAGACAGAGCGCCACTGCCCTCTGCTGTTAAAGATAGTACATCTCTAGCTTACTTTGCCTACCCTCGAAGGCCTTGGCAGCATCTACCAGGTTGGACCAGTCCAGAGTGCGGTCAGCTCCAGAGTTAGGTAGGGGCATGAGGCCTGGGTCCCCCAGCTGCTGCCTCATGCCCCCCTGGTCCTGGCTGGACGACTCACACAGGTCACCTGCAGGGGAGAGGAGAGAGGGAGGAGACAGCAGATTACAACAAAGCCCCAACATATCAGAAGCCTTTCCCATCAAATAAAGCACTAAAAAAGATGACCAATTATACTCCACATTACTCAGTGGTTAAACACACTTCAGGAGTTATGGCATTAATCTGATAACACCTCTAAGATAAACCGTGCTCCCCTGGTTTGAGATAGAGCTCAATTGGGATGAAATGGCATTTCCTTTACTCAAGGATCATGCAGGATAATCTGAGGCTCACCCAGAGACTTATGTGAGGGTTGTCGGGGTGGCGCGTGGCGGGCGGTGGGCGAGCGGGGCACAGTGGAGCAGCTGAAGAGCAGGTCGTTGGGCATCTCTCTGTGCCCGCTGTAAGAGGGCTCCCGCTGCCCGCTGTAGATGCTCTCGTCTGACAGGGTCCTCTGCAGGGAGCGCCGGCTGGGAGGGGGGGCGGGGAATGAGGGCTGGAGAGAGGGAGAGAGAGGAGCACTGTGAGGCTACTGATTGACCTATGAACTCAGCCTTTAGCGTGTTGCACAGTTTACGTGGCAAAGCAGGGGAGGGAGTTTGGATTCATCAAGCAAATACTCACATCAACTACTCTGGAATATGTTTTTTATATACAGTACCAGTCAAAAGTTTGGACACACCTACTCATTCAAGGGTTTTTACGTTGTATTCTACGTTGTAGAATAATAGTGAAGACATTAAAACTATGAAATAACAAATATTGAATCATGTAGTAACCAAAAAAGTGTTAAAACAAATCAAATCAAAATATATTTTCTATTTGAGATACTTCAAAGTACCCACCCTTTGCCTTGATGACAGCTTTGCACACTCTTGGCATTCTCTCAACCAGCAACTTGGATTGCATTTCAATTAACAGGTATGCCTTGTTAAAAGTTAATTTGTGGAATTTCTTTCCTTCTTAATTGCGTTTGAGCCAATCAGTTGTGTTATGACAAGGTAGAGGGGTATACAGAAGATAGCCCTATTTGGTAAAAGACCAAGTCCATATTATGGCAAGAATAGCTCAAATAAGCAAAAAGAAACAAGAATCCATCATTACTTTAATACACGAAGGTCAGTCAATTCGGAAAATGTCAAGAACTTTGAAAGTTTCTTCAAGTACAGTCTCAAAAACCATCAAGCGCTATGATGAAACTGGCTCTTATGAGGACCGCCACAGGAAAGGAAGACCCAGAGATACCTCTGCTGCAGGGGATAAGTTCATTAGAGTTACCAGCCTCAGAAATTGCAGCCCAAATAAATGCTTCACAGAATTTAAGCAACGGACACATCTCAACATCAACTGTTCAGAGGAGACTGTGTGAATCAGGCCTTCATGGTCGAATTGCTGAAAATATACCACTACTAAAGGACACCAATAAGAAGAAGAGACTCGCTTGGGCCAAGAAACACGATCAATGGACATTAGACCGGTCAAAATATATCCTTTGGTCTGATGCGTCAAAACTTGAGATTTTGGGATCCAACCGCCGTGTCTTTGTGAGAAGCAGAGTAGGTGAACGGACAGAGTAGGTGAATGGATGATCTCTGCATGTGTGGTTCCCACCGTGAAACATGTAGGAGGTGTGATGGTGCTTTGCAAGTGATATTGTCAGTAATTTATTTAGAATTCAAGGCACACTTAACCAGCATGGCTAACACAGCATTCTGCAGCGATACGCCATCCCATCTGGTTTGCACTTAGTGGGACTATCTATTTGTTTTTCAACAGGACAATGACCCAACACACCTCCAGGCTGTGTAAGGGCTATTTGACCAAGAAGGAGAGTGATGGAGTTCTGCATCAGATTACCTGGCCTCCACAATCACCCGACCTCAACCCAAATGAGATGGTTTGGGATGAGTTGGACCGCAGAGTGAAGGAAAAGCAGCCGACAAGTGCTCAGCATATGCGGGAACTCCTTCAAGACTGTTGGAAAAGCATTCCAGGTGAATATGGTTGAGAGAATGCCTAGAGTGTGGAAAGTTGTCATCAAGGCAAAGGGTGGCTACCTTGAAGAATCTTAAATATAAAATATATTTATATACACTGCTCAAAAAAATAAAGGGAACACTTAAACAACACAATGTAACTCCAAGTCAATCACACTTCTGTGAAATCAAACTGTCCACTTAGGAAGCAACACTGATTGACAATAAATTTCACATGCTGTTGGGCAAATGGAATAGACAAAAGGTGGAAATTATAGGCAATTAGCAAGACACCCCCAAAAAAGGAGTGATTCTGCAGGTGGTGACCACAGACCACTTCTCAGTTCCTATGCTTCCTGGCTGATGTTTTGGTCACTTTTGAATGCTGGCGGTGCTCTCACTCTAGTGGTAGCATGAGACGGAGTCTACAACCCACACAAGTGGCTCAGGTAGTGCAGCTCATCCAGGATGGCACATCAATGCGAGCTGTGGCAAAAATGTTTGCTGTGTCTGTCAGCGTAGTGTCCAGAGCATGGAGGCGCTACCAGGAGACAGGCCAGTACATCAGGAGACGTGAAGGAGGCCAACAACCCAGCAGCAGGACCGCTACCTCCGCCTTTGTGCAAGGAGGTGCACTGCCAGAGCCCTGCAAAATGACCTCCAGCAGGCCACAAATGTGCATGTGTCAGCATATGGTCTCACAAGGGGTCTGAGGATCTCATCTCGGTACCTAATGGCAGTCAGGCTACCTCTGGCGAGCACATGGAGGGCTGTGCGGCCCCACAAAGAAATGCCACCCCACACCATGACTGACCCATCGCCAAACCGGTCATGCTGGAGGATGTTGCAGGCAGCAGAACGTTCTCCACGGCGTCTCCAGACTCTGTCACGTCTGTCACATGTGCTCAGTGTGAACCTGCTTTCATCTGTGAAGAGCACAGGGCGCCAGTGGCGAATTTGCCAATCTTGGTGTTCTCTGGCAAATGCCAAACGTCCTGCACGGTGTTGGGCTGTAAGCACAACCCCCACCTGTGGACGTCGGGCCCTCATACCACCCTCATGGAGTCTGTTTCTGACCGTTTGAGCAGACACATGCACATTTGTGGCCTGCTGGAGGTCATTTTGCAGGGCGCTGGCAGTGCACCTCCTTGCACAAAGACGGAGGTAGCGGTCCTGCTGCTGGGTTGTTGCCCTCCTACGGCCTCCTCCACGTCTCCTGATGTACTGGTCTGTCTCCTGGTAGCGCCTCCATGCTCTGGACACTAGGCTGACAGACACAGCAAACATTTTTGCCACAGCTCGCATTGATGTGCCATCCTGGATGAGCTGCACTACCTGAGCCACTTGTGTGGGTTGTAGACTCCGTCTCATGCTACCACTAGAGTGAGAGCACCGCCAGCATTCAAAAGTGACCAAAACATCAGCCAGGAAGCATAGGAACTGAGAAGTGGTCTGTGGTCACCACCTGCAGAATCACTCCTTTTTTGGGGGTGTCTTGCTAATTGCCTATAATTTCCACCTTTTGTCTATTCCATTTGCACAACAGCATGTGAATTTTATTGTCAATCAGTGTTGCTTCCTAAGTGGACAGTTTGATTTCACAGAAGTGTGATTGACTTGGAGTTACATTGTGTTGTTTAAGTGTTCCCTTTATTTTTTTGAGCAGTGTATATTTTTGTTAACTTTTTTGGTGACTACATGATTCCATACGTGTTATTTCATAGTTTTGATGTCTTCACTATTATTCTACAATGTAGAAAATATTAAAATAAAGACAAACCCATGAATGAATAGGTGTGTCCAAACTTTTGACTGGTACTGTATATTTCAAATGTGATTTCTCATCAATGTAGTAAATAGGATGATAGTGACAAAGCGTTGGTACTACAGTACAGTGCTGCCAGCTACCTTTTGATCATGGGAGGAGGGCGGGGGGCTGTCCAGGGTGATGAGTTTCTTCAGGTCTTCCTGCAGGTTGGACGTGTTGACCCGCTGGGGGGATTGGGCCCTGAGTTGTGCCCGGAGCTGGGGGTTTCCACCCAGCAACCCATCACTCTGGTGACGTCTGAGGAAGACGGAGAGTGAAGACCAGCAGTGTTATGTTGCAGTTCTCCGTTGAACCACTGGGAAGAAGTGTTGCACTTGTTTATAAACAAACGTGAGCCATGATTGAGGTGGGAAATGCATCTCCTCTCAGTTGACTCAGATCTTAAGCCTCCATAACATCAACAATCGAGGACAGTAGGATTTGTTTGTATGGGGAAAGAACATTCTTTCACAACAAGACTCACAGTGTAATGGTCTCATTGACCTATCAATAAACACATGTATGTTCAACATTCCTTATCTATTTCCCCCCATGCTTACTTGCGTATGTTGCCAAAGTCCACAGAGTTGATGGTGCCTCCAGGCTTCCTCCAGCCGATAAGGAACTTGGAGGTGGCTCCCTGGCGGGGGTAGAAGCTCTTGGGGCCTCCAGGGGAAAGGGAAGTGTGGGAGGTGGGGGAGGTGGTCAGGGCTGATTCCTCCTGGAAGGAGCTGGGGCTGCAGCCTGGACCCATGGGACTGCCTGAGTGGCCCGAGCTCAGAGTACTGGGAGGAAAAACAAACGACTAGTATAGGTATATTTATAAACTGGGTGGTTCGAGCCCTAAATGCTGATTGGCTGAAAGCGGGGTATATGAGACCATATAGCACGGGTATGACAAATCATTTATTTTTACTGTTCTAATTATGTTTGTAACCAGTTTATAATAGCAATAAGGCACCTCAGGGGTTTGTGGTATATGGCCAATATACCATGGCTATGGGCTGTATCCAGGCACTCCGTGTAGCGTCATGCATAAGAACAGCCCTTAGCCGTGGTATATTAGCTATAGTCTCACCCTCTGCCTTATTACTTGATTATACACTACCGTTCAAAAGTTTGGGGTCACTTAGAAAAGTCATTTTTTGTCAGCTTCATTAAATAGTACCTGCAAAACACCCGTCTCAAAGTCAACAGTGAAGAGGCGACTCCGGTAACTGGCCTTCTAGGCAGAGTTCCTCTGTCCAGTGTCTGTGTTCTTTTGCCCATCTTAATCTTTTATTTTTATTGGCCAGTCTGAGATATGGCTTTTTCTTTGCAACTCTGCCTAGAAGGCCAGCATCCCGGAGTCGCCTCTTCACTGTTGACGTTGAGACTGGTGTTTTGCGGGTACTATTTAATGAAGCTGCCAGTTGAGGACTTGTGAGGCGTCTGTTTCTCAAACTAGACACTCTAATGTACTTGTCCTCTTGCTCAGTTGTGCACCGGGGCCTCCCACTCCTCCTTCTATTCTGGTTAGAGCCAGTTTACGCTGTTCTGTGAAGGGAGTAGTACACATCGTTGTATGAGATCTTCAGTTTCTTGGCAATTTCTTATATGGAATAGCCTTCATTTCTCAGAACAAGAATAGACTGACGAGTTTCAGAAGAAAGTTCTTTGTTTCTGGCCATTTTGAGCCTGTAATCAAACCCACAAATGCTGATGCTCCAGATACTCAACTAGTCTAAAGAAGGCCAGTTTTATTGCTTATTTAATTAGCACAACAGCTTTAAGCTGTGCTAACATAACTGCAAAAGGGTTTTCTAGTGGTCAATTAGCCTTTTAAAATTATAAACTTGGATAAGCTAACACAACATGCCACTGGAACACAGGAGTGAGGGTTGCTGATAATGGGCCTCTGTAAGCCTATGTAGATATTCCATAGAAAATCTGCCGTTTCCAGCTACAATAGTAATTTACAACATTAACAATGCCTACACTGTATTTCTGATCAATTTGATATTACTTTAACGGACAATTTTTTTCTGCTTTTCTTTAAAAAACAAGGACATTTCTAAGTGACCCCAAACTTTTGAACGGTAGTGTATATACATTTCTGTAATGTGCACTCATCTATGAACACATTTCGGTAAAAGTTTCAAAACTATTTCAAAAACACCTGGTACTTTTCACCACTTTTCCCCACACTACATTTCTGACATCTCCACATCTGAGATGAGAGAAATGAATAGGTCACAGTGTCCTTGGACTTCTTCTACTTTAACATTTCAAACAATATTTCTCCTCAGTTTGTCATGAAAGCGAGCGTCTCCCACCTCAGACATGCTGTGTGTACATGAAAACAAAGTCACTAGTCTGGTGGTGCTGGAGTTATTTCAGGGCCACAGAGGAGAGGCTGAGGAGAGGAGGAAAGCCTCTGTTCACTCAAAGGAACGGAGGTTTGGAGTGTTAACCGTGCTGAGCTCTCACATTCAGCATTCCTCAGTGTTTCAAGTGCTCTCTTTCTCTCTGTGAGAAACTAGCTCTCACACACACACACACACACGCACACGCACACGCACACGCACGCACACGCACACGCACACGCACAGAGACAGAGACACACACACAGCAGGTTGCTGCTTGCTACCTCTCTCACTGCAAAGTGCAAGGCTTGGGAGTTTTCCATCTGGGACAATAGGGGATATATATGGACTACAATGCATCACTGTCTGCTTAATGAAACATTGATACGTGAGAGGAAACATATTGGCTGCATAAAGAGCTGACTGTAATAGAACTCTAGAGTAGCACAACACAGGGAGGCACACACCTGGAATGGGAAGCAGCATCACTGAGGGTGTAGGAGCCACTGTCTGGGGCTGAGGGGAACACAGGGGGGCTCTGGGCTGGGTCCTCGCTGCTCCCTGGGCGGGCGGGTGAGTCTGGGGCTGAAGGAGAGGTCTCTGGGGCCCGCCGCTCTTTGGCCCTGGAGCCCCCGGACCCTGAGGCCCCGTAAGAGGTAGCGTCGATGCCGCTGTCTGTGGACTCCCGCTGCAGGTAGCCGTTGAGCTCTGAGTCAGGCCGCATCCCCGTCCTGCTGGAGCCAATCTCATACCACTTCTCATCACTGTGGGCGGAGCTGGAGGCGTTACTGGACAGTGTGTTACTGCCTGATTGGCTGGAGGAGTAGGAAGCTTCCACCTGTAGAGACAGGGACCATAAAGTCACTTCCTGGTTGTTTGACCACAGTAAATAAAGATGACTACTTTGGCATAGACAACAATACATTGCCAAGCTAGCTATATTACTATGTCTATCTGCCAGAGCTCAAGGTCCCTGTAAGTCCACTGCAGCCTCTTCACTAAACCTTAAAATACATATTTGGTCATATTTGAGCCTGCTGCCTGACCTTGATGTTCTTGTTGGGGGACAGGTGTCCCCCCTGCTCCTGGAGACGAGGTACTGCAGCCTTGGAGACAGCTAGGTCTGGGAGGGACAGGAGCAAACAGAGGAATGAGACAACCAGATAACAAAATGAGTAACATAGAGATGTGGTCCTATCTCTGACTCTCACCCTCTGCATCACCCAAAACACCAGACAGGACATTTTCTAAAGCATGTCCTCATACCTGTTGTGGCTCTATCGGCTCCACTGTTGGCCCCCTCCCCCTCTCGGGGCCACCCGGGAGCAGGCTTAGTCCCGTTAGACCCTTCTCCAACTCCCTGACGCTCAGCAGACACAGGGGAGTGACGGTTATTGTTGTTGAACCTGGGAAAGAGATGGAAGAAGAGGGCATCATGTCAAGCTGCATCATTTACTGAAGAAGAGTAGTTTAAGTTTTGGAGAGCACAACATATCAGTTCGTACAACGTATCATTATATTTCAGTCATTTCCTTGCTGTTGTTGGATAACTCCCAAAGAAGTAATTCAAGTAAATACAGACTACATCTGGAAATAAAGCAATTAAAGTGAAACCCTGCAGCGAATTTGGGTCTTTGTATGATCGGGGTATGGTCTGAATGTGGCCTTAGCGTGGCCCAGGTTTGTTGCGGCCTGAGTGTTCTCTCACCCGTCTGGCATGGACTTCTGTCTCCAGTGGTTGGAGCCTGCACTCCCGGTGTCTGTGTAGGAGAGACTGATGGGGGAGTTGCGGGTGTGTGGAGAGCGGCCCATCACGATTGAACAGGCCAGGGCATAGTTATCATTCCCTGGGGAATACCTGAGGGAGGGATACATACCAACATACATTGGGAGTTATCATTTAGTTTATTTCAATATGTTTAACGACAGAAAGAAAGGAAGCATAAGGATTCCACCACTACTGATGAGCGATTAACCAAAATGTCTGTTTATTTTCTGTTTTGAAATAACTAATTGACCGAAGTCGGTTCAATTATTTGAAATCCATTTAGTTTTTGTAGTTTTTTTTTGTGTGCTCAACGCGCTGTTTGTGCCATTTCTCTAGAGAGATTTCTCTCTAAGACATGTTGTCTAACTCCTCATAGTTAACCTGTTTGTGCCATTTCTCTAGAGAGATTTGTCTCTAAGACATGTTGTCCAACTCCTCATAGTTAACCTGTTTGTGCCATTTCTCTAGAGAGATTTCTCTCTAAGACATGTTGTCCAACTCCTCATAGTTAACCTGTTTGTGCCATTTCTCTAGAGAGATTTCTCTCTAAGACATGTTGTCCAACTCCTCATAGTTAACCTGTTTGTGCCATTTCTCTAGAGAGATTTCTCTCTAAGACATGTTGTCCAACTCCTCATAGTTAACCTGTTTGTGCCATTTCTCTAGAGAGATTTCTCTCTAAGACATGTTGTCCAACTCCTCATAGTTAACCTGTTTGTGCCATTTCTCTAGAGAGATTTCTCTCTAAGACATGTTGTCCAACTCCTCATAGTTAACCTGTTTGTGCCATTTCTCTAGAGAGATTTGTCTCTAAGACATGTTGTCCAACTCCTCATAGTTAAAGGAAAACAATGTTTGGTATTTGTTTCATTAGGCCATTGTTGATATAGTCCCAAAATGTTTTGCATGTCAGCAATCATACCGGATATATTTCTGTATTTTTAAAGTTATATATCTTGAAAACTTGATTGCTGACATGCAAAACATTTTGGGACTGTATGTCAACAATGGCCTAATGAAACAAATACCAAAATATTGTTTTTGGGTGGAACTTTCCATTAAGCTCTGAAAACGTGGTAATAAACTACAATGACTAGAATCCATTGAGCCTACAGCTGCCTGTTCTCATTGGTTCTTGCCGGGCAAGCCTGTGGGTGGGTGGGTGGGTTGGTCGGTTGGACGGACGGACAGACAGACACTAAGAAGAAGAGCAATAGAGACAGACAGGAGCGGGATAGAGAGCGGTTGTTAGCTACACTACATACAAAAGTACGTGGACACCCCTTCAAATTTGTGGATTTGGCTATTTCAGCCACACCCATTGCTGACAGGTGTAACATTGGCAGCAGAATGGCCCGTACTGAAAATCTCAGTGACTTTCAATGTGGCACCGTCATAGAATGCCACCTTTCAAACAAGTCAGTCAAATGTATGCACTGCTAGAGATGCCCCGGTCGACTGTAAGTTCTGTCAGCGGGAGTGGTGTAAAGCTCGCCGCCATTGGACATTGGAGCAGTGAAAACGCGTTTTCTGGAGTTATGAATCACGCATCACCATCTGGCAGTCTGACGGATGAATCTGGGTTTGGCGGATGCCAGAACGCTACCTACCCAAATGCATAGTGCCAACTGTACATTTTGGTGGAGGAGGAAAAATGGTCTGGGGCTGTTTTTCATGGTTCAGGCTAGGCCCCTTAGTTCCAGTGAAGGGAAAACTTAACGCTACAGCATACAATGACATTCTAGACAATTCTGTACTTCCAACTTTGTGGCAACAGTCTCAGCATCCTGTCTCAGCATGACAATGCCCCTGTGCACAAAGCGAGGTCCATACAGAAATGGCTTGTTGAGATCGGGGTGGAAGAACTTGATTGGACAGAGCCCTGACTTCAACCCCATCGAACACCTTTGGGATGAATTGGAACGCTGACTGCGAGCCAGGCCTAACCGCCCAACATCAGTGCCCGACCTCACTAATGCTCCTGTAACTGAATGGAAGCAAGTCCCTGCAGCAATGTTCCAACATCTAGTGGAATGCCTTCCCAGAAGTGTGGAGGCTGTTATAGCAGCAAAGTTGGGACCAACTCCATATTAATGCCCATGATTTTGGAATGAGGTGTTCAACAAGCAGGTGTCCACATACTTTTGGTCATGAAATGTAGTTGTTATTTAGCAGCCTTAAAAGTATGCCTTGTCTAGTTTGAAGAACTACTGAAAGAGTGATTTTGTCAGACAATAGGCAGCTAGCCAGCCAGCTAGACTAGCCTACTAGCCTGAAGGATGAATCTTTTGGGGAGCACAGAGATAGATGGCTGGCTGGCTGCTACTGTCTGAGCAGAGATGAGAAGATGACTTGGAATTAAATAGTAAGTCATCAAAAAAAATGTAATATACACAACTTAAGTATTTTATTAAAGTAAAGTAATGTGAATAAAGGATGGTTTATTAAAAAGTGATATGCAGTAATGGGCAGTCACTACCTTCATTGGGGGTTTATTCATTTAATAATAATGACATCATTATACTCAAACAAATATGTAGTATAAACAACCAAAATATATTATTTAAGTAAAGTAATGTGAATAAATGATGGTTAGAGCCTAATAGTCACGCCCTGACCTTAGAGAGCCTTGTTATGTCTCTATTTGGTTTGGTCAGGGTGTGATTTGGGGTGGGCATTCTATGTTTTTGTTTTCTATGATTTTTGTATTTCTATGTTTTGCCCGGGTATGGTTCTCAATCAGGGACAGCTGTCTATCGTTGTCTCTGATTGAGAACCATACTTAGGTATCCCTTTTTCCCACCTGTCTTTGTGGGAAGTTGACTTTGTTTATGGCACATAGCCTTCAGTTTCACGGTTTGTTTTGTAGTGTTTATTGTTTTGTTTGGCGTCTTTTCAAATAAAAGGAAAACGCTCAGGACGCTGCGCCTTGGTCCTCTTCTTTCATCAGCCGTGACAGAACTTCCCACCACCAATGGACCAAGCAGCATGGTAAGGAGTAGCAGCGTGTTCAGGATTCATGGACTTGGGAGGAAATCCTGGACGGTAAGGGACCCTGGAGGCAGGCTGGGGAGTATCGCCGTCCATGGAAGGAACTGGAGGCAGCGAAAGCAGAGCGGCAGCGTTACGAGGGAACACGGCTGGCATGGAAGTCTGAGATGCAGCCCCCCCACACGTGGAGTTTGGCTGTGTCAGGTTGGAGACCTGAGCCAACTCCCCGTGCTTACCGTGGCGAGCTTGGTACTGGTCAGGCACCGTGTTATGCAGTGGAGCGCACGGTGTCTCCAGTGCGCGTTCTTAGCCCGGTGCCCTACATTACAGCTACCCACATCTGCCGGGCTAGGGTGAGCATCCAGCCAGGACGGGTTGTGCCAGCCCTGCTCTCCAGGCCTCCAGTGCGCCTCCTCGGCCCAGTATATCCTGCGCCCGGCTCTGCGCACTGTCTCCGGTACGTCTAAAAAGCCCAGTGCATCCTGTGCCAGCGCCCCGCATTTGCAGGGTGAAGATAACCACCCAGCCAGGATGGGTTGTGCAGGCTCCTAGCTCGAGACCTCCAGTGCGCCTCCATGGCCCAGTGTATCCGGTGCCTCTGCAAGGACAAGGCCTCCTGTATGTCTCTCCTGCCTGGTGAGTCCTGTGCCTTCCCCCAGAACTAATCCTCCTGTGTGTCTCCCCAGCTTGGTGAGCCCTGTGGCAGCTCCACGTACCAGACTGCCCATACGTCTCCTCACTCCAGTGATGATCCATGGCACGAAGCCTCCAGTGATGATCCATGGCTAGAAGCCTCTAGTGATGATCCATGGCAAGAAGCCTCCAGTGATGATCCATGGCAAGAAGACTCCAGTGATGATCCATGGCACGAAGCCTCCAGTGATGATTCATGGCACGAAGCCTCCAGTGATGATCCATGGAAAGAAGCCTCCAGTGATGATCCATGGCACGAAGCCTCCAGTGAGGAGTCATGGCACGGAGCCTCCAGCGACGGTCTCCAGTCCGGAGCCTCCAGCGACGGTCTCCAGTCCGGAGCCCCCAGCGACGGTCCCCTGTCCGGGGCCCGCAACGAGGGTGCCCAGTCCGGGGCCCGCATCGAGGGTGCCCAGTCCGGGGCCCGCATCGAGGGTGCCCAGTCCGGGGCCCGCAGCGAGGGTGCCCAGTCCGGGGCCCGCAGCGAGGGTGCCCAGTCCGGGGCCCGCATCGAGGGTGCCCAGTCCGGGGCCCGCATCGAGGGTGCCCAGTCCGGGGCCCGCAGCGAGGGTGCCCAGTCCGGGGTCGGTGACGAGGGTCCCCGCACCAGAGGTGCCACCAAAGTGGGGTGAGCCAGTGGAGGTGCGTGGTCTGCATCCTGCACCTGAGCCGCCACCGCGGATAGATGCTCACCCAGACCCTCCCCTATAGGTTCAGGTTTTGTGTCCGGAGTCTGCACCTTTGGGAGGGGGGGGGGGGGGTACTGTCACGCCCTGACCTTAGAGAGCCTTTTTATGTCTCTATTTGGTTTGGCTAGGGTGTGATTTGGGGTGGGCATTCAATGTTTTTGTTTTCTATGATTTTTGTTCTATGTTTTGGCCGGGTATGGTTCTCAATCAGGGACAGATGTCTATCGTTGTCTCTGATTGAGAACCATACTTAGGTAGCCCTTTTTCCCACCTGTCTTTGTGGGAAGTTGACTTTGTTTATGGCACATAGCCTTCAGTTTCACGGTTTGTTTTGTAGTGTTTATTGTTTTGTTTGGCGTCTTTTCAAATAAAAGGAAAATGTACGCCTGCCACGCTGCGCCTTGGTCCTCTTCTTTCAACGGCAGTGGGACTAATAAGTGATAGAAATGGGCAGTCACTGCTATCAACTGTTTTATTCTGTGTTACAGTATCGAACTCACATAATGCATTTATTAAAAATCTGTTCCCGAAATTGAAAACGTGACTATTTTTCAAAAACCAAACTGAAACCGAACCAACCTCAAAAACCACAAATCACTCAGCACTATCCACCACTAGGCTTGAACACCTTCCCTCCTATATATCATATCAATAGCTGGGATGGCTGTCTTACCTTTTGGGGTTGAGAGGGCGCCCATCGCTGGACACACTGCGCGGGATGACTCCGGCCCGGTCCTGATAGTCTGAAGCCGGGGCCTTGATGAGCGTCCCCCCCAGCGCCGCTGTGGTGCGGCTCTGGGGGCTGGAGGAGGTGCGGGGCCACTTGTTGTTGTTGCTGCGGAAGGGGAATTTAAACTCATAGGGCATCCCCTCCTTGTGGTTCTTATAGTCCACCAGGGGCATGTGGTACAGCTCTGAACAGCCTCTGTGAGAGGAAACAGAAATATACACTAAAAACACTACAATGCTGCCCCAGTACCCAAATGCATGCTACTGATATGACTGATGGAGGGTATATAGATGGATAGATGTTTGGCTGTCTATAAGCTGTACCTGCGAGGGGTGGAGTCCTCGTGCGGGGGGATGATGACCACCTTGACAGTGACGGAGGTCCTCAGCAGGTCGATCATCTGCTCGTGGGACAGCGATGCCACGGCCACCTTGCAGATCTCTACCAGCCTGCTGCCCTGGCGCAGCCCCGCCTGCCAGGCATACCCGTAGGACTCGACCTCCGCTACGATGCCCTCAAAGTTCACATGGAAGCCCAGCTGGCCCAGACCGTTCCTCCTCAGGATCATCTCTGTGGTCTGGCTGCCCTTCGTCAGAAGCTATGGACAGACAGGAGAGGAGGAGAAGGACGAGAAATAGGAGGAAAAGGAGGGGTAGGAGGAAGAGGTGGATAAGTGAGGAAAGAGTTTTTACTACAGAACATCAGAATCCTGCAGGGAAACTTAAATCAATTTCTAACAGCATGTTAAATGTGCAACCAAAGGGAGTAAAAAAAAAATCTAGACCACCTTTACTCCAGACAGAGACGCGTACAAAGCTCTCCCTCACCCTCCATTTGGCAAATCTGACCATAATTCTAGCCTCCTGATTCCTGCTTACAAGCAAAAATTAAAGCAGGAAGCACCAGTGACTCGGTCTATAAAAAAGTGGTCAGATGAAGCAGATGCTAAACTACAGGACTGTTTTGCTATCACAGACTGGAACATGTTCCGGGATTCTTCCGATGGCACTGAGATGTACACCACATCAGTCACTGGCTTCATCAATAAGTGCATCAATGACGTCGTCCCCACAGTGACTGTACGTACATACCCCAACCAGAAGCCATGGATTACAGGCAACATTCGCACTGAGCTAAAGGGTAGAGCTGCCGCATTCAAGGAGTGGGACTCTAACCCGGAAGCTTTGAAATCCCGCAATGCCCTCCAACGAACCATCAAACAGGCAAAGCATCAATACAGGACTAAGATCAAATCGTACAACACCGGGTCCGACGCTCATCGGATGTGGCAGGGTTTGCAACCTATTACAGACTACAAAGGGAAGCACAGCCGAGAGCTGCCCAGTGACACGAGCCTACCAGACAAGCTAAATAACCTCTATGCTCGCCTTGAGGCAAGTAACACTGAAACATGCATGAGAGCATCAGCTGTTCCGGATGACTGTGTGATCACGCTCTCCGCAGCCAATGTGAGTAAGACCTTTAAACAGGTCAACATTCATAAGGCTGCAGGGCCAGACGGATTACCAGGACGTGTACTCCGAGTATGCGCTGACCAATTGGCAAGTGTCTTCACTGACATGTTCAACCTCTCCCTGTCTGAGTCTGTAATACCAACATGTTTCAAGGAGACCACCATGAAATGCTTTGAAAGACTGGTCATAGTCCACATCAACACCATTATCCCAGAAACCCTAGACCCACTCCAGTTTGCATACCACCCCAACAGATCCACAGATGATGCAACCTCTATCACACTCCACACTGCCCTTTCACACTTGGACAAAAGGAACACCTATGTGAGAATGCTGTTAATTGACTACAGCTTAACGTTCAACACCATACTGCCGTCAAAGCTCATCACTAAGCTAAGGACCCTGGGACGAAACACCTCCCTCTGCAACTGGATCCTGGACTTCCTAATGGTCCGCCGCCAGGTGGTAAAGGTAGGTAACAACCCATCCGCCATGCTGATCCTCAACACAGGGGCCCCTCAGTGGTGCGTGCTCAGTCCCCTCCTGTACTCCCTGTTCACTCATGACTGCATGGCCAGGCATGACTCTAACGCCATCATTAAGTTTGCCGATGACACAACAGTGGTAGGCCTGATCACCGACAACGATGAGACAGCCTATAGGGAGGACTGAGCATGCCCCCATTCTCATCGACGGGGCAGTAGTGGAGAAAATTTGGCATGTGTCCTCACTGAAAAGATTTGTCATGGGTCCTCAGATCCTCAAAAGGTTTTACAGCTGCACCATCGAGACCATTCAATTGCTCGGGCTCCGAACCCAAGGCACTACGGAGGGTAGTGCGTACGACCCAGTACATCACAGGGGCCAAGCTTCCTGCCATCCAGAACCTCTATACCAGGCGGTGTCAGAGGAAGGCCCTAAAAATTGTCAAAGACTCCAGCCACCCTAGTCATAGACTGTTCTCTCTAATAACACACGGCAAGTGGTACCGGAGCGGCTTCTAAACAGCTTCTACCCCCAAGCCATAAGACTCCTGAACATCTAATCAAATGGCTACCCAGACTATTTGCATTGCCCCCTAGCCCCGCTATTGTTATTTTACTGCTTCTCTTTAATTATTTGTTATTTTTATCTCTTACTTTGTTTAGGTATTTTCTTAAAACTGCATTGTTGGTTAAGGGCTTGTAAGTAAGCATTTCACTGTAAGGTCTACACCTCACACTTTGATTTGAAATTAAAAGACAGACAACTTTGGCTGAAGTCTGAATCTTAACTATTCTGTTGGCTGCTACTGTAAAGCACACCATAAAACCCCAAATGTGCCCCATGGCAAAGATCTGATACACATGCCAGCACAGACACACGCCAGCACAGATTGAATCTATCACCAGCGGATGCAGCACCCTTCAATTAAAGTGTTTGTGTACAGGGGCGAGTGTTTAAGGAGACACAGGTAGTAACCCTGCCTGGCCTTCTGAACCAGCGTCAGGTGGAAAGAGGTTGCAGCAAAGTACTTAATATACAGTACCAGTTAAAAGTTTGGACACACCTACTCATTTAAGGGTTTTTCTTTATTTGTACTATTTTCTACATTGTAGAATAATAGTGAAGACATCAAAACTATGAAATACCACATATGGAATCTTGTAGGAACCAAAAAGGTGTTAAACAAATCAAAATATATTTTATATTTGAGATTCTTCAAGGTAGCCACCCTTTCCCTTGATGACAGCTTTGCTCACTCTTGGTATTCTCTCAACCAGCTCCATGAGGAATGCTTTTCCAACTGTCTTGAAGGAGTTCCCGCATATGCTAAGCACTTGTTGGCTGCTTTTCCTTCACTCTGCAGTACAACTCATCCCAAACCATCTCAATTGGGTTGAGGCCAGGTAATATGATGCAGCACTCCATCACTCTCCTTCTTGGTCAAATAGCCCTTACACAGCCCGAATATGTGTTTTGGTTCATTGTCCTGTTGAAAAACAAATGATAGTCCCACTAAGAGCAAACAAGATGGGATGGCGTATCGCTGCAGAATGTCGTGGTAGCCATGCAGGTTAAGTGTGCCTTGAATTCTAAATAAATCACCAACAGTGTCACCAGCAATGCACTCCCACACCATCACACCTCCTCCTCCATGCTTCACGGTGGAAACCACAGATCCGTTCACCTTCTCTGCGTCTCACAAAGACACGGCGGTTGGAATCAAAAATATCAAATTTGGACTCACCAGACCAAAGGACAGATTACCACCGGTCTAATGTCCATTGATCGTGATTACCACCGGTCTAATGTCCATTGATCGTGTTTATTGGCCCAAGCAAGTCTCTTCTTCTTATTGGTGTCCTTTTGTAGTGGTTTCTTTGCAGCAATTCGACCATAAAGGCATGATTCACGCAGTCTCCGAACAGCTGCTGTTGAGATGTGTCTGTTACTTGAACTCTGTGAAGCATTTATTTGGGCTGCAATTTCTGAGGCTGGTAACTCTAATGACCTTATCCTCTGTAGCAGAGGTAACTCTGGGTCTTCCTTTCCGGTGGCGGCCCTCATGATAGCCAGTTTCATCATAGCGCTTGATGGTTTTTGCGACTGCACTTTGAAAGTTCTTGAAGTTTTCTGCATTGACTGACCTTTATGTCTTAAAGTAATGATGGACTGTCGTTTGTCTTTGCTTATTTGAGCTGTTCTTGCCATAATATGGACTTGGTCTTTTACCAAATAGGGCTCTTCTGTATACCACCCCTACCTTGTCACAACACAACTGATTGGCTCAAACGCATTAAGAAGGAAATAAATTACACAAATTAACTTTTAACAAGGCACACCTGTTAATTGAAATGCATTCCAGGTGACTACCTCATGAAGCTGGTTGAGAGAATGCCAAGAGTGTGCAAAACTGTCATCAAGGCAAAGGGTGGCTACTTTGAAGAATCTCAAATATAAAATATATTTTGATTTGTTTAGCACTTTTTTATTTACTACATGATTCCATATTTGTTATTTCATAGTTTTGATGCCTTCACTATTATTCTACGATGTAAAATAGTAAAAAAATGAAAAAAACTCTGGAATGAGTAGGTGTGTCTAATCTTTTAACTGGTACTGTAGAGCTCCAGGCAACCACAACAGAGCCAGAGCAGGATATTATGCTACAACACTGACACACTAACTAAACACAAACATTAAATAAGCCTTAGCAAACAGCGTTAATCTTTCATTGAAGACAACTGGCTTTGCCTAATCTCATGTGAATGATTAAACTACCTCCCCAAATAAGGTCACACTGGCTATTTCACCACAATGCTGAGTGCTATGAGATATCTCCTTTGAACATAATGGATAGTCAGAGGAGATGGATAGTCAGAGGACAGTCAGAGGAGATGAGAGATGTATTCATTATAACACATTTGTTAGTGAGGAAAATATCTTATATGGCTTGAAGCATGGAAGACCTGTAATTGTCACAACAGATGGTGTATGAAATATTATTTTAGGCCATCAGCCAGTAATAATACACAGACTAACTGTGCTGCTACTGACCTCCAGGCGTTTCACCACCTCTCCAAAGTCCTCCGTGTTGTTGTTGATGGAGCGCAGCGACACACTCTCCCCACGCTCATAGTAGATCTTCATGGAGGCGGGGCTGCCCGAGGACCAGCCAATGACGTCGCGCGTGGCGCAGTTGAAGACCACGGCTTTGGCCTCCTGGTCCAACAGGATGAGGAAGTCGTTGGAGATGGCCAGTAGACACTCCCTCTCTGCCCCGGCTACCTGGTCCTCCGCATGCACTGGCCATGTCACCGCCCCCAGGCTCCGTAGCTCTGCCCCACTGTATGGCCGCACCCTCTCTCTCCGCTTGTGAGCCAATGAGATGAAGGGGAATTTCCCTGTGGGCTCAACCGGCGTGCCGGTCACGTGACGTTCTGCCAGGTCCCGCAGGTACTCCTGTCGCGTGCGTGTCGCCATGGCTCCGAACTTCTCAGACTTGTGGGCGGCGTTCTCAGCGTTGATGACCTTGGCCAGCAGGAAGTCCCTGAAGACGCTGGACTTGGGGAAGGTTACGCCCTTGGGGATAGGGGGGCCAAAGGAGGGCACATCCCTGGAACGAGTCACAGCCACGCTGGGGAGAGGAGAGAGAGAAAGAGAGAGAGGGAGAGGTCACTAATTAGTAAGCACACTGAAAGACGGAGTCCTACACCCAATCTCAATGGATCCCCAGGGCACTAGATCTGAGAGAATTGAATAGGAGGAAGCAAGACGACAATATGTAGCTTTTACTATATTTCTTATACCTATCCACTCTGGGAGAACTTACACACTTTGCACAAGACAGAAATGAATTTGGTTTGGTGACACTGGGCCTAGAGTGCAGAAAACAGTAGAATAGACTAGGAAAGACGAGGAGTGACATCCTTATAGAGTTTTCCCTATTGTTCCATTTCACGTGAGTCTTCCTAAAGGAGGGCGTAAATCTTCCTAAATGAGGGAGTGAGGGTTCCTAAAGGAGGGCTTGAGTATTCCTAAAGGAGGGCTTGAGTATTCCTAAAGGAGGGCGTGAGGGTTCCTAAAGGAGGGCTTGAGTATTCCTAAAGGAGGGCTTGAGTATTCCTAAATGAGGGCGTGAGGGTTCCTAAAGGAGGGTGTGAGTCTTCCTAAATGAGGGCGTGAGTCTTCCTAAAGGAGGGCGTGAGGGTTCCTAAAGGAGGGCGTGAGTCTTCCTAAAGGAGGGCGTGAGGGTTCCTAAAGGAGGGCGTGAGTCTTCCTAAAGGAGGGCGTGAGTCTTCCTAAAGGAGGGCGTGAGGGTTCCTAAAGGAGGGCGTGAGTCTTCCTAAAGGAGGGCGTGTGTCTTCCTAAAGGAGGGCGTGAGTCTTCCTAAAGGAGGGCATGAGTCTTCCTAAAGGAGAGCGTGAGGCTTCCTAAAGGAGGGCGTGAGTCTTCCTAAAGGAGGGCGTGAGTCTTCCTAAAGGAGGGCGTGAGTCTTCCTAAAGGAGGGCGTGAGGGTTCCTAAATGAGGGCGTGAGGCTTCCCTAAAGGAGGGCGTGAGGCTTCCCTAAAGGAGGGCATGAGTCTTCCTAAATGAGGGCGTGAGTCTTCCTAAAGGAGGGCGTGAGTCTTCCTAAAGGAGGGCGTGAGTCTTCCTAAATGAGGGCGTGAGTCTTCCTAAATGAGGGCGTGAGTCTTCCTAAAGGAGGGCGTGAGGCTTCCCTAAAGGAGGGCGTGAGTCTTCCTAAATGAGGGCGTGAGTCTTCCTAAAGGAGGACGTGAGTCTTCCTAAAGGAGGACGTGAGTCTTCCTGAAGGAGGGCGTGAGTCTTCCTAAAGGAGGGCGTGAGTCTTCCTAAAGGAGGGCGTGAGTCTTCCTAAATGAGGGCGTGAGTCTTCCTAAATGGGGGGCGTGAGTCTTCCTAAATGAGGGCGTGAGTCTTCCTAAAGGAGGGCGTGAGTCTTCCTAAATGAGGGCGTGAGTCTTCCTAAATGAGGGCGTGAGTCTTCCTAAAGGAGGGCGTGAGTCTTCCTAAAGGAGGGCGTGAGTCTTCCTAAAGGAGGGCGTGAGTCTTCCTAAAGGAGGGCGTGAGTCTTCCTAAAGGAGGGCGTGAGTCTTCCTAAAGGAGGTCGTGAGTCTTCCTAAAGGAGGGTGTGAGTCTTCCTAAAGGAGGGCGTGAGTCTTCCTGAGGGAGGGTGTGAGTCTTCCTATAGGCAAGGCTCTCCTTAGATCTACTATTCTTCCCAGTCAACTACCATTGTTGCTCCACAATAGGACTCCTAAAGTTGAATTACTATTCATTAGTCATGAAGTAGACCTGGATTTGAAAAACTGTCTCATATCCATTGGTAACCACCTGATTTCCCATACACACACTGACAATACATCAGTCTTTGGCAGGCTACATGGCAGGTTTCTTTTCTACTCACATCACAATGAGACAAGTTAGCATGAAAGCTAACCTAGTTCTGATTCATACAACCCAACAATGGTTAGGTAAGGCTGAACAGCAGCACTATAGAAACCCACTGCAGGCCAGGCTCGGGTAGGCTGATGTCAGAGTCATGACAAGCCTCAGTCCATTAAACAGATAACATAACGATCGCATGTGACATTACAGCCCAAGCCTCGCTAAACCAGGCCGGCGTATATAAATATACATTCAGCACATCTGACAAGCCAGCTACCACTTAGACGGCCACTCTCAGCCAGCCCCAGATTACAGGGAAGAGGAGTGGAGCGGAGGAGGCTACTCCCTATTTTTCTGAACAAAGCTCTGATCGTTATGCAATAGGGCTGAGTTAATCTATCTGTGTTTGGACAGCAGTTGATAGCACAAGATTATCACTAGGCTGTACCACTAGGCTGTACCACTATCAATATTTAAAGCTACTGTATAGTCTGATCAATCAAAATGCAACCATAACGTAAGACAAAATAAATGATCCAATAAAAAAAGTAGATATATATTGAAATATGAGATAAATCACAGTAGGGCTGGTGTGTGTGTGTGTGTGTGTGTGTGTGTGTGTGTGTGTGTGTGTGTGTGTGTGTGTGTGTGTGTGTGTGTGTGTGTGTGTGTGTGTGTGTGTGTGTGTGTGTGTGTGTGTGTGTGTGTGTGTGTGTTTGTGAACATGCTGAAACCTCTCTGTCCACTGACCCCTCTTTTTCACACAGGTCATCAGCATCACACCTTAGATTCCCCCCCCCCCACACACACACCCCAGACCCACCTTTGTCTGCCGTAGTGCCTCTACTCACTCCTGACTTGGCTCGGCATTACAAAAAGAAGTATCCTTGAAGTGAATCCTCTCCTGTCTGTTTGGTCTGATCACACTACTGCAGGTACACACATCTTTCTCCAACTAATTATAGCTGCTCACGCTGCCGTCCAACCGTTGTTCTGTTGCTAGATCTTGTGCGTTTCTTACTCCTCTTTGAAATGGCATCCCAGGCTCCAAACCAATCAGGCTCCTAGCAAATCAGCTCTCTGGTGGCAGAACAGAACAGAGAGGGTTTGGAACTTGTAGTGTGTTCATTAGATTCATGGGATTGAGCCAGAGGCTGGAAGCTGAGAGCTGCTCTGGGTGGAGTGGAGTCTCCACTGCTTCAGGGTCCTGCTCTCCATTTCATCCACGAGGAAAACCAGGCAAACCAGCATGTCTCCCAGTCAGCCTCTTCTCCTCGACAACACTTGTTGGCTTCGAATCAAAAGATGTTCCCTTTAAAAAAGAATAACTTCAGCTGAGGAGGGCGTCCAATCTTTAGCAGGCAGCGCTGGGGGGGGGGGGGGGGGGCTGGAGAGGGGAGGGTTCAGAATAAATTAGCCCAACTTTGATGAGGTTTAAGCTCAGACCCAGAGCCAGTACAAGTGTTCCCGTGGAGGGTCTGTGAGCACTGAGGGACAGAGCTCTGCTCGGCTGCTCAAGAATCCTCTGATTCGCTCGTCCAGCAAGGGAATCCTTGATGTGCATGCCGCTAACTCCTTCGGATCGCTCCGACTCCATTGCTCCAAGGCAGTGTGGCAGGCAGGAGGGTTGAGTGAGTGCGTGAGTAAGTGTGTGTGCGTGTGTGGTAGGGGGGTGAGTGCTTGAGTGAGAATGCCACAGAGCTCCGCGATCACAGGGGGTAGGGAAAACAGTAGAGTAGGGGCCCATCCCATCAGCTAGTCAGCTGCAGGGGTGATCTCTCCTAGTCAACCATAATCAAACAAATGTATACACTGCCTACAGTACCCTGGCTACAGAGAGAGAGAGTGGAGAGGAGAGTAGGGCTAATAGTTACACAATACATTTGATCTGGGTTTGTACCATGCCTTCCAGTGGTTCTCTTCCTCTTTATGTTATCTACCTGCATGAGTTGTTCAGAACAACCACTGTTGTAGCACCAGGGGATTTCCAGGTTGCTTGTGACTGCCAGGTCCTCTAGTGGTCTGACCACGCTTTCACTGCGGTCTACACTCACCTGTAGCAGGTGTTGTCGGAGCAGGGGCTGTGTACGCGGACGATGATGAACACGTGTTGGAAGTGGGAGAAGATGGTCTTGGGGGTGAAGGGGAGGGCTCCCGGCTCCTGGAACACGATGGTGACGATGTCATTCCCAATGTGTCTCTTCCTCAGCAACTACAACACAGAATGAAGGAATCTCAATGACAACATCTCAATTAATATCCTATTCTTCTTGAATTAAACTTGATTAATAATTTAATCCATCTATGACATAACATGTTATCCAAATGCATGTCATTTTGATTTTCCTTATGTGATATCATAGAGCCCTTCCGTACCTGTTGTTTGTTGTTGGGTGTGTAGGGCAGCATTGTAGACACATGGAACATGATCTCATAGTCCCTGTAGGCCGTGTAAAGGGAGTGGGTTCCAGTGGAATCAGCTGGAGGAAGACATAGGAGCATCACAATGTAAGGCCCCATTTTACTGCTACTGCAACCCAACTCTGTCCTCCAGCAGCAACCTATCTGCTCAGTGCTTTAGGTACTAGGTCAGGGTTCCCCAACTCACGGCCTTTGTGCCGAATCTGGCCCACAGGTGATATTATTTGGCCTCCAAACTTTTCCAAGAAAAAACAAAGATTATTTATTTTATTTCATTGGGAGATAAAAGAATAAAAACACCAGCAAATCAGCTCCAAGTTATTTTAAATTTGGAAATCTGTTCCAAAGTATTCCAATGCATAATAGAGAGATGTATGTGATTGTATACAAATGTAAGCAAGGTTTGAAATGATTACGTTTTAGATAAATATTGTATCTGTTTGGGCTTCTTGCGGTCAATTTGCAGTCTACAAATTATTTAGAATTATGTTCCGGCCCCCTGACCATCCGCTTGAGAACAAATTGGCGCGCGGCTGAAATGAGTTGATGATCCTGGTACTAGACTGTCTCCCATTACATAGCACAAACAACAAGCCATGATAGCATAGACTGATCAATGTCTGCCCGGATAGTGTGATAGGAAAACAAAAACAAATAATCATAGTCATACAGATTGAGCCCTCTCAATACTATTGTTGCTTAAACAAAACGCCCTTTACATGTAACTATATTAAAGATATAGCACAGCTTCTTGTGCATTACTGCAGGCATTGTAAGGGGTGGACAATTATACCACAACCCTATCAGTCTACCATAACCCTAGGAGAAAAGTTTATTGTGATTCGGTTCTGGGTATCCAGATTACCCAGGCAGCCACCACAATCAAAATGTATGGACAAAATAGGAATGTTCATATTCATTGAGTTTATGGATAGAGGAAGTGACAAAAATAGCCAAATGTAATTAAGTGCATGATTGGGATGAGCTGCCATTTCCTGCTCTGCTCTCATGAGGAATATAAAAGATGTAGTGGAGTGTGTGGGCCAGCCATAGCGGACCTGATTTAGTCCTCAATACACCAGAGACAGAAGGAGGGAGGGAGGGAGGGAGGGAGGGAGGGAGGGAGGGAGGGAGGGAGGGAGGGAGAAAAGAGAGAGAGCTAGGGGTATGAGAAAGGGTTGGTCAGAGGAACAGGTATAATGGAGTGATAAGACAAGCAAGGGGAAATGAGGGGTTACAAGACAGGCTACATGAAGTAAACGGGATTGCACATAAAACATGTGAGAGGACAGGACAGGAAAGGCTCTCTAGATTACAGAGATTACCCCAAACCTGTAGCTGCTAACATGCAAGGCAGAGCACCACCTACAGCAGATATTAAGCAGATTCTACAGAAGGACTCATAATTCATGCTGTGAGGTCAGAGAGAGGGTCAGAGAGAGGGTCAGAGAGAGGGTCAGAGAGAGGATCAGAGAGAGGGTCAGAGAGAGGGTCAGAGAGAGGGTCAGAGAGGTTCCCACACAGGAGCCTGTCACACTGCATCCTTGGTCAAATAAAAATACCAATCACAGTTTTAAACACACTGTCTTTGCTGCGTGTGTGTGTGTGTGTGTGTGTGTGTGTGTGTGTGTGTGTGTGTGTGTGTGTGTGTGTGTGTGTGTGTGTGTGTGTGTGTGTGTGTGTGTGATCGTACTCTTGATGTCGAGCTGGGCGCGGTACTTGGTAAAGCCTTTGAGGCGGACTCTCTCCCCTAGCAGCTGTAGGAACTCTTCCAGGGCAGGGCCCGCCATTTCATTGTTGTACATCTCCTCCTCACTGCTCTGCCCTGCCCTGCAGTACATCACCCCCACCTTCACCTGGAAACTCAGCTAGAGAGGAGGATGGGGCGGTGGGGGGGAGAGAGATATAATGTTAACACATTTTTGCAGTGCAAAACTACAGAATATATGTTATAGTGCCAATAGTAGAGACAACCAAAGGTCTGCCATCTATGAAATATGATAACTGCCCCATTAACAACATACAGCTGTAGCATGACTCAGGGCTATTCAGGGAGTCTTTTTATGTCATGTGAGTGTGTATCCTCCTACCCCCTGTTCGTCCAGTTTCATCAGCTGTTCTGTGACCTTGGGTGTGTTGAGGGCCAGGCGGAGGCAGGGCACGTCCAGCTCTGGTAGCAGGTGCTCCAACACCTCCTTCAGGGGCAGCCCGCGGGTAGTGCCATGCTTAGAGGACGAGGGGACCACGTCCTCCAGAATAGACCCCCGGAGTGTGGTCAACTAGATGGAGGGATAAAAAGGAGGAGAGGAAGAGAGAGAAGTGTAAGAGGAGGAATGTGCCTCAGGAATCCCCAGTTCATGGAACTTTATTTTTAAGATGGAACAAAATTAACATGTCAGTTCTGCTTCCCAAACACCATAACATCTCCTGAGTTAGTTTATAACTATTTAGCTAAAAGAATCTGACATAAAGCAACAGAAAAGAACAAGGCTCAGTTATGAATCAAACTTTTGGCCTGGGGAAAGTAGGAAGTGGAGGGTGGAGTGGGGGTTGTTCAGCAAAGCATAATGTTTACACAGAGTATGCATTGTGTTCAGCATTGGCAGTGAACTCAATCACTCTGCTATTATATGCAGCTGGAACGGAGGGGAACTTTCTCTCCCACACCGGAGAGGACCCTAACAAACGTCCAGTGTTCCCCAAGTTTGGGGCCCTGGGGTCCCGGGATGTCTCACACAGAGCTGGAGGGTCTAATCACACACACCTGTCCACCATCCAACCGGGAGAAAACCCCAAGACAAGCATCTCTGAACACTCCAAGGCAGGTGTCTGAAATCTATAGCTGGGAAGGAAATGGTGCTGTTTCGCAGTCCCTCCATAACCAAAAGCATGACCTTCCAACTAAAAGTGGCCATGATTTTCCAGTGAAATGTAAAAGAAGGGTTCTCTATAGTGGTTTGGGGTTGTGTAGCATTGACAGGTCGTGGAGATGTGTGGAGGATGAGAGCGTTTCCTATAGTTTCTATACACAGAGCTGATCCGAGAGGACAGCTGATGGCCCTCTGAGCTTCTTACATAATGTGAACCTACCAGGCAGACAGAGATAGGGGAGAGGGACTGATCTACAGAAAAACAAATCTACAGACAATCAATGTGACATGATTTTAAAACAACAGAAATCTCTATCTATCTAGCGGGAGTCATTAACATGAGTTTGACACCCCTATACTAAGAGAATCTTTGATCACGTAATAAGTGACATGATCTAGGGAGAGCGGTTGTAATGTCAGAAGGCTAGCTGTCTGACCTCTGAGGTTCTGAAGATGACCCGGTAGTTGTACTGCTGGCCGTGCTCTTTGTGCTCCTCCTGTTTCTCCCTGCGCAGACTCACAGCCACCGGACCCAGAGCCTCATCCATTCCAAAGTAGTTCCAGTGTTCTGAGGGAGAGAGAGAGGGAGAGCGAGCGAGAGGGAGGGAGAGATAGAGGGAGGGAAGGAGGGAGAGTGACAGAGAGATAGAACAGAGGGAGTGCGAGCGAGAGAGAGAGAGAGAGAGAGAGAGAGAGAGAGAGGGGATAGGGAGAAAGGGAAGTAAAGTGAAATAAAATAACCTTTCCAACTATGTAGAAACATACACTTGAATTTGGTAACTGTATTAAACGATGGGCTGTGTAAGACTGTTTGTTTATATTTTACATTCTAGTGTTATAGTTCTTCATGTACTGTATAAAGTGAATAAGTTTCATTGTGTATGTTCTGCATCGTGTATGTTCTGCATCGTGTATGTTCTCACCTCTAAGGTAGAAGAACTTCCTGTAGTAGTAGGCTCCCAGGTCCACGTGTTCTACGATGTAGTGTTTGCCCCGATCACTGAGGGCACTGGGGTTGTCCTTGGGCCCCTCCAGCACTGCCACCCCAGCGTTAGTGCAGTGGGAGCTGAGGGACGACTCAAACAGGCTGTTCTCGCCTCCCATGGTCCCTGAACCCCCACTCCCTTGTCTGGGGGGACCGCTCCCTGCCCTGCGCCTGCAGGTGGCCCCAATCTCGTTGCAGAAACAGGGGCAGTTGAGGAGCAGTTCATTGCTCTGCTCATCCCCGCAGTCCATGCTGGGGCTGTCCCTGGCCCCGGTGCTGAGCTCCTCCTGACTGCCAGTGGGGGAGCTATAGGCCATGCTCTGGGTGGAGGACATGGTGGAGGTGGTGGAGGCTGCAGCCGCAGCAGACGCCCCCGTGGTGGTGTTCTTCCTCTTCACTGCCGCCGTCTGCCTGCTCTGGATCACCTTTTTCAGGTCAAACATCATGCTCTGCACGTCGTAGTGGGAGAAGCCCCTCTGGCAGACCCAGGGCTTGAGGGGGGTGACCCCATCGTCTGAACGGCCGTCCTCAGCATCAGACCCGGCTCGGGGCGAGTCAGATTCCCCCCGCACGCTGCGTAGTTTACGGAATATAGACTCGCCCCCTATCTCAGACTTGGAGCGTCTCTTTGGGGGCTTCTCTCTCTCCTTGACTCTGCTGGATGCCTGGCTCTCACTAGTCTCCTCATGTAGTTCTATTGAGGCCTGCTTGAGTCCAGCAGTCAGCAGATCCTCTAGTCTGTCTGGCGCGGGGCTGCGCTGGTCAGGCTTCACTCCCTGGTAGCCCTTCAGCATCTCAAAGAAACTCTCCCCTGACGCCCCGTGCTGGTCTATAGAGGAGGTACTGCCATACTCTCTGTGTAGAGGGGACCACTTGGCCCCTGAGGGGCCCAAGTCCTCCCCACTGTCCCCCCCACCGTCCAGCTCACTGATGGTGATGTCACTGTTGCTGCGCTGGCGGATGCGGCCGGTGTTCCTGTGGGATGGGACTCTGTAGTCTCCCGGGGACAGGTAGTGGCTGTCTGGGCTGTAGCTGGCCCCCTGGGTTTTACTCTTCAGTGTGTTCTGGATGTTGCGGAGCATGGAGGAGTCCTGGGGGCTCATCAGGTGACCTAGTTTCAGGTGGCTCTGCCCCCCTCCGGCCAGGCCTGGGGAGTCTGGCTCCATGGTAACTTGCCACAGAGCTCCCAAGTCCTTCCTCGGGGGCCATTCGGCAACCCGTGCCCGCACCCCCATTTTGGGCACACCCGGGCCCCCTTGAAGGTGGGCGCTGTCTGTACGTGCCCCTCCGTTGGCCAGGCGAAGGTGGCGGGTGTAGAACTCGTCAGAGGCAGGGATAGAGCCCCCGACGATGCGCTCCATGGGTGGGCGCTTCAGACTGGTCATGGTGCCAAGGCCAGGGCTGGTCACCAGGGCACTCAGCAGCAGGGCATGGCTAGGCTGACTGTGGAGCTGGTTGCTCAATGCTCAGGCTTCCATACTGACCCTACAGCTCTGTCTGTCTGCTAATCCACTGGGTGCTCATCTTGCTCCAACTGGCTACAACCGTGAAATAAACAGAGTTTTTGTATTAGAACGTACTGTAAACTTAACAATTGCACAATAATTGCACATATTTCATATTGACACCAACTTTCTCTAACTAGGCGAAGAGAGGAAACAGTTGGGGAATGTACAGTAAGCTGACTGACTGGTGTTGAATAATACAAACATATAGATCTGGTCTGGATAGGTAAACAATTCCACAGTGACACAGGATCCCTGCCTGCTAATTGCCTGCTGTGTACAGTGCTCTGTTACTGATGTGGCCTCCGCCATCCTCCTAGGTTTTGTAACAGGCTAGCAGGCAGCACAGTGGAAAGTACTGGACTGAGTCTTATTACCTACTCTCTCTTTGGGCCTTGAGGTAAGCAAGCTAATGTTCTCCAAGTTTAATCATCTGACTGTGTGGGAGTATGAAAATGGCTGCAGAACAAAAAATGTATCTGGAAGCATTTGTAAAAAAAAAAATAAAAAAAACATTTTTTTACATTTCAGGGTTTTCCAGATGTGCTTTCTCATGACATGTCCGGGGGGACAGAGTCAGTCGGCTAGCTGCTTTCAGAAACTCCAGGACAGCATTACAAATGTGCCGACATTTCTATTAGGATTGAAAGGGATATCTGGATTTCACAAACCTGCCTGCAGAGTCATATTTGGATGTGATTTTTCCCTGACGGCTTTCTGACTCAGTTAGAAGTTGCTGACATGTTCAATTCCAGATAACGGCTCTAACCTTTTCAAACCAATTTCAGCATAAACATCTGGGGTGGAACATGAAAGTTCAGCCAAATCCAAAAAGTTGTAATTATTTTCTCCAACCTAAGCAAAATGATGCCTTAAACCTCATCATCAAATTTTTCAAATTAATTCCCAAAGTAGATTATTAGGTCATTCAATAAACCAATAGAAACATACTTATGTAATTACTTATACGGTGTTACAAAAATCATGAGGTTTCGAATCTATCAAAAAAATGTGTCCAGAGTACAGTATCTGATCGACATAAGTCTGTTCAGCTGGAGGCAGGGCTCTCAATTCCCCCTCTCTGTCACTGACGCGGACTACTGATCCCTATAAAGTCCCTTCACATGCTGTGGACAGCAGACTCACCAAATCAAAATGCTGAGATACAGTATACTGGATTAAACACCTCGAGCCCACATCAAAAAAGGCCCTTTGAAAGGCGGCAGCAGAGAACTCAGTGATGTTCCTCCCTGGCAGATTGAGCCAATTTGGCAGCGAGAAACTGGGAGAGATTAAGGTTCCTCTCAGTCAGTCCTGCAGCACACAAGCTGTGATTACATTAGCCATTGGATGTCAATGCTGTGATGGGCTTTATCCATGCCAGGCACATTCACACAAGGAAAACATCTGTGTCAACTTTACACATACACAGACAGTCAAAAATTCTGGGAAAATGGACATTGATCTGAACGTTAATTGATTTACCTGATGAGACACCAAAAATATAAACACATTCTCTAAGCATGTTATATCCTTAATGTGTGTCGAAAATTATTACAAGCTGACGGAAAATCAAAGGCAGTACAAACAAATGCTTCTGCCACCAAAAACACAAAAAATGTATACATTTTCTATCCAAACAACTGGTTCATATTACCCAGGAGCCATCAGCGCTGCTACTGTAAGCCAGTGACCCCAGGGAGATGGGTCAAACGGTCACTCTGAAAAGAGCACAATTTGCACACTGCACCCAATATAATATTGTGAACAAAATACATTAGGAACCAAAACAAAACAAGACTACATTGCAATTGGAAAATATTCAGACCCCTTGACTTTTTCCATAATTTGTTACATTACAGCCTTTTCCTCATAAATCTACACACAATACCCCATCATGACAAAGCAAAAACAGTTTGTAAGAAATGTTTGCAAATGTATTAAAGTAAAAAAGTATTCAGACCCTTTGCTATTAGACTTTAAATTGAGCTCAGGTGCATCCTGTTTCCATTGATCATCATTGAGATGTTTCTACAACTTGATTGGAGTCCACCTGTGGTAAATTCATTTGTAAATGATTTGGAAAGACACACCTGTCTATATAAGGTCCCACGGTTGACAATGCATGTCAGAGCAAAAACCAAGCCATGAGGTCGAAGGAATTGTCCGTAGAGCTCCGAGGAAGGATTGTGTTGAGGCACAGATCTGGGGAAATGTAGAAAAACATTTTGGCAGCATTGAGGGTCCCTAAGAACACAGTGGCCTCCCTTATTCTTAAATGGAAGAAGTTGGAACCACCAAGACTCTTCCTAGGTGGAGAAGGGCCTTGGTCAGGGAGGTGACCAAGAACTCAGAGCTCCAGAGTTCCCCTGTGGAGATTGGAGAACCTTCCAGAAGGACAACGATCTCTGCAGCTCTCCACCAATCAGGCCTTTATGGTAGAGTGGCCAGATGGATGCCACTCCTCAGTAAAAGGCACATGACAGCCCGCTTGGAGTTTGCCAAAAGGCACCTAAAGACTCTCAGACCATGACAAACAAGATTCTCTGGTCTGATGAAACCAAGATTGAACTCTTTGGCCTGAATGCCAAGCGTCACGTCTGGAGGAAACCTGGCACCATCCCTACGGTGAAGCATGGTGGTGGCAGTATCATGCTGTGGGGATGTTTTTCAGCGACATGGACTGGGAGACTAGTCAGGATCAAGGTAAAGATGAACGGAGCAAAGTACAGACAGATCCTTAATGAAAATCTGCTCCAGAGCGCTCAGGACCTCAGACTGGGGTGAAGGTTCACCTTCCAATAAGACAATGACCGTAAGCACACAGCCAAGACAACGCAGGAGTGGCTTTGGGACAAGTCTCTGAATGTCCTTGAGTGGCCCAGCCAGAGCCTGGACTTGAACCCGATCGAACATCTCTGGAGAGACCTGAAAATAGCTGTACAGCAACGATCCCCATCCAACCTGACAGAGCTTGAGAGGATCTGCAGAGAAGAATGAGACAAACTCCCCAAACACAGGTGTGCCAAGCTTGTGGCATCATAGCCAAGAAGACTCAAGGCTGTAAACACTTCCAAAGGTTCTTCAACAAAGTACTGAGTAAAGGGTCTGAATACGTATGTACATGTGATATTTCAGTTGTAATTTTGTTTATACATTTGCAAAAATGTCTAAAAACCTGTTTTTGCTTTGTCATCATGGGGTGTTGTGTGTAGATTGATGAGGGGGGGAAACAATTGAATCCATTTTTGAATAAAGTTGTAACGTAACAAAATGTGGAAAAAGTCAAGGGGTCTGAATACTTTCAGAATGCACTGTATACTCATACTACAGTTTCCACAGGGTACATAGCGCTCCAGGCTGAGCATCCCCGTTGAGCTGATAAGCACATTGAGTTGAAAAGAGGGAGTTTTTGACAACAAAAAAACTCCTGAATCTGCGCATATTATGCACCCTCCTGATGTGCCCCAAATCTAGTAGTCTAAGTAGCATAAAGCTTGCAGCCAGATTAAGAGAATTAATTCCCATTAAAAAAAAAAAAACTGGATTCCCTCACATGAATACTGCTCAGACAGATACAGACTCACTCTATTTCAGGCTCTATGTCTATATTTTAAAATACACTGTAATTGGCTCCTGCAGCAGACAGTTTACAAAAAATATCAAAAGTAGCATCTTAATCCATCATTATTCCACATCACTGTCACAATTGACTGTTAGAAGTCATATTATAAATTATGAAATCCAACCTCCAAATGAATAGTGTAATGGAGCCTGCGGTTGGTCGTGCTCACAGTACATGACCTCATCACCTGGCCAGGCCGGGCTCTGCGGATAGTGTTCTTCTCTAATGGATGGTATTTCGCTGTGGCACGGGAAACCTTGTCCTGTTTGCACTCCGCATTTCAATCACTGCAGCTTTGGGCCCGCTGCCTGCCTGGTTGGCTGCTGCAGCACAGAGCAGTGTCCACAGGGACATATTAACAGAACCACAACACACACAGCCACCGCAGCCGAAACACAGCCACAGGCCTAAATCTGGCTGCTGACAGACATTTGGAGGGCCCGAATTCATGGGGCTGTCAGATTAGACTGGGCGGGGTGGAGGGGAGAGGTGAATGAAGCTTCTGACTGACACTTCCCACCCCCACCCCATACAGTAGTCCCTTCTCCCTATCAGTTGTCTATTTTAGCAGGTCTGTGGGACATGTCGAGGCATCGTGAGTCTGTCCACGAAGTGAGGTTAACTTCCTGTAATTGGGGCTCTGACTTCCCAGCCTCTCCAATGGGCCTGAGGACAGATGAGTATTATGCTGCACCACTCAAGACAGAGAGACAGCGGTGATGTCATCATTAAGACTGGATGGGCCAGCCAGGACACAAAGCCCTGTGTGCTGCTAGAGTAATATAGCCTTACTTTTCCGAACTTTTGTCTCGGATCTTGGTCGGGTCTGATATAATTACCACGGGTGTTGGGTATGTGATATTAAAACTGATTTACCGACTGGACCCGATTGGACCTGTCCTCTGTTCATGTAGTGTTTGTGTGGTGAGAACTGCTCAAGCTTGTAATCTGTGTCAGACACTTGCAACTCAAAATTTGGCCAATATCGCTTGTTTATTGATAGCGATGGCAGCACCCAGTCGGAGGTTTCTTTCACTATATTTCTACTCTCGGATCCGAACAGGTCTCTAGGATCCGAACAGGTCTCTAGGATCCGAACAGGTCTCTCGGATCCGAACAGGTCTCTCGGATCCGAACAGGTCTCTCGGATCCGAACAGGTCTCTAGGATCCGAACAGGTCTCTCGGATCCGAACAGGTCTCTCGGATCCGAACAGGTCTCTCGGATCCGAACAGGTCCCTCGAATCCGAACAGGTCCCTAGGATCCGAACAGGTCTCTAGGATCCGAACAGGTCTCTAGGATCCGAACAGGTCTCTAGGATCCGAACAGGTCTCTCGGATCCGAACAGGTCTCTAGGATCCGAACAGGTCTCTAGGATCCGAACAGGTCTCTCGGATCCGAACAGGTCTCTCGGATCCGAACAGGTCTCTAGGATCCGAACAGGTCCCTCGAATCCGAACAGGCCTCTAGGATCCGAACAGGTCTCTCGGATCCGAACAGGTCCCTCGGATCTGAACCAGCACGGGTCTGTTTGTTTTTTTTTCTCCACGGAACGAGTCTGACTGTCCTCGGGTCCATTCGGAACGGGTCTCTGTAAATCAGGGCCACACAGAGTAATTCTTGGTAGTCTTACACAAATCTACTTTGAAACAAAGGTATATATCTCACACACATGGTTATGGCATTAAAAAAAATAGTTGTATTCCATTTTGAGTTTGCATCCCAATATTACACTTGATATACATCACAGAAAACTGAAATATAACAAAACCGTTTGACATTGAAACATCCTTGTCGTAAAAATATATATATATATCATTTAAATTCTGAAAAATGTTTATAACATTCCACCCATGAGGCCAAAGAGGTCATTAACTGCGGGAAAGAGCTACATGTACAGTATTTACAATTGGCTCATTCATCCCCCTCCTCTCCCCTGTAACTATTCCCCAGGTCGTTGCTGCAAATGAGAACGTGTTCTCAGTCAACTTACCTGGTAAAATAACGGTAAAATAAATAAATAAATAAATAAATATCGGGTCGGGTGGGAAAGCCATGGATCCATTTCCCATTGGTCCAAAAAGTTGACGTTGAAGACCGCTATTTCTCGCTACTGTGTTATGAAGCACATACACAGACAGACCCAGTTACCAAGCACATTAACCATATTTAACTATATTTGGTGATCAACAAATGTATTTTGACACTATAACACTTGCAGAGCTGGTGAATGGGAGTTTGACTCAGAGTTTTCTGGGCGTTAAAGAGGTCTCTAACGCACAGATACTGGGTCACCAACCACACAACATCAAAGCCACTGCCGAGGACACATAGCACTGAGATGGGGAATGGATTATAAAAAGCACCTTTTTTTTAAGCTATTCTAAAAGCTTCCGGTAACAACTAACACACTCACAGAGAAAAAACTGCAGTAGAAAGTAAAACAAGCTTGGTAATTTCCTTGTGATTTCCTTGTGAGGGCACATTCTGTAGAAGTTACCAAGGCAACTCACAGCCAGGGCTCACTGATGCCAGCTTAAAATGATGAGAGGCACACTCCTGTTGGTCAGCCTGAGCACCATGGAGGCCAAGCTACGCCCTATGAGAGAACCAACAACATATCTGGGAATGTCCAGGAGACCTCTAGTTGTTTCCCAGTGCCCTGCTCAGCTGGCACAAAGTTCCCTCTGTCCCGTGGAAGCTTGGGATTCCTCTCCAGCACAGAGAAGCCCTTGATAAGAGGCTGGTCCTGACTGTGTAGGGCCCACTAAGAAGACCTAATGAATGTCAGAGACAGAGAGAGACAGATAGAGACAGAGAGAGGTTAGGGGAGAGAGAGAAAGAGAGGTTAGGGGAGAGAGAGAAAGAGAGGTTAGGGGAGAGAGAGAGAGATTAGGGGAGAGAGAGAGGTTAGGGGAGAGAGAGAGAGGTTAGGGGAGATAGAGAGATTAGGAGAGAGACAGAGAGAGAGATAGGTTAGGGGAGAGAGAGAGGAGAGAGAGGTTAGGGGAGAGAGAGAGGGAAGAAGGGAGGGAGAGAGAGGTTAGGGGAGAGAGGGAGAGGGGTTAGGAGAGAGAGGGAGAGAGGTTAGGGCAGAGAGGGAGAGAGGGAGAGGGGTTAGGGGAGAGAGGGGGAGAGGTTAGGGGAGAGTGAGAGAGGTTAGGGGAGAGCGGGAGAGAGGTTTGGGGAGAGAGGTTAGGGGAGCGATGGAGAGAGGTTAGGGGAGAGAGAGAGAGGTTAGGGGAGAGAGGTTAGGGGAGAGAGGGAGAGTGGTTAGGGGTAGGGAGATTAGGGGAGAGAGGGAGAGAGGTTAGGGAGAGAGGGAAAGGGAGAGGTTAGGGGAGAGAGGGAGAGTGATTAGGGGAGAGAGGGAGAGAGAGAGAGGTTAGGGGAAAGGTTAGGGGAGAGAGGCAGAGAGAGAGGAAGAGGGGTTAGGAGAGAGAGGGAGAGAGAGAGGAAGAGGGGTTAGGGGAGAGAGAGAGAGAGGTTAGGGGAGAGACAGAGAGAGAGAAGGAGGGGTTAGGGGAGGGAGAGATAGAGAGCAGGGAGAGACAGAGAGAGAGAGAAGGAGGGGTTAGGGGAGGGAGAGATAGAGAGAAGGAGGGCTTAGGGGAGGGAGAGATAGAGAGCGGGGAGAGACAGAGAGAGAGAAGGAGGGGTTAGGGGAGGGAGAGATAGAGAGCGGGGAGAGACAGAGAAAGAGGGAGAAAAGGGGGTGGGTAAGGGAGGGAGAGATAGAGAGGGGATAGATAGATAGAGTGTACAAAACATTAGGAACACACCCCCTTTGCCCTCAGAACAGCTTCAATTTATCGGGGCATGGACTCTACAAGGTGTTCAAAGCATTCCACAGGGATGCTGGCCCGTTTCGACTCCAATGCTTCCCACAGTTGTGTCAAGTTGGCTGGATGTCCTTTGGGTGGTGGACCATTCTTGATACACACAAGAAACTGTTGAGCGTTAAAAACGCAGCAGAGTGGCAGTTCTTGAAACATTAACCGGTGTGCCTGGCACCTACTACCATACCAGTTCAAAGGCACTGAAATATTTTGTCTTGCTCATTCACTCTCTGAATCGGCACACATACACAATCCCTGTCTCAATTGTCTCAAGGCTTAAACATCTGTCTTTAACCTGTCTCCTCCCCTTCATCTACACTGATTGAAGTGGATTTAAGAAGTGACATCAATAAGGGATCATCGCTTTCAGATGTTCCTAATGTTTTGTGCACTCAGAGTATAGTCTCTCCCACACAAGGCTTACTTCTCTTCCTAGAATGGTAGGAGTTGTGTAGAAAAACAAGAGGTGAGGCCCACAAACATAGCAGAGGCACAGGAAGAGACGAGGCAGTAGAGGCACATATACTGTACACAACCCTCCTCCTCCCTCACTCTGTTCGGCTGGCAGCAAACCAAGTAGCAACCTTTCTGTTGGAGCAAACCGAGAATCTGACAGCTCCTGAGAAAAACACACATGCCTCGCGGAAGCTATGATAACGATACACCCGCACAAACTGCAGGCGGACGGGCTGGAATTTCACAAATGTCATCAATGTAGGAAGAGATGAGTGTGTGAGAGATAAAGGCAAGTCCAGACAGAGTTAGAGTGGATAATAAAAGGTGGAGACTGTCCGAACCAGACAACCTGTTCAAAATTACAAAGAAAACAGCCACATACCCAAAGTTCCCCGAAACTGTCATAATCATCCCCTTTGGTGTCCCAATCAGCGCCAATTATATCAGCTTTGATCATGGGAATACTTTTCTCACATGACTTAGCACACCACAATAAACAATAATTGGAGTGATGACATGCTCTACTGACCACACAGACATACAATATGCATGGCGTGTTAACACTTCAAAGCAGCGCTGTGGCTACTAGCTCCTACACAGCTCACCACCACTACCACCACCACGGTGTTGCATGCCCTGGTCCAGCCCTTCAGCGGATGCAAACCTCAGTTCAGTGAGCATAGCTAACCACTGACAAAGTGTGATTAACTGAACCCTACAGAAGGATACAGATCTGGAGGCCCGCCAAACGAAGACACTGACAGAATCTCTGCTGGGGCCTTCTCTCTCTCTCCTCCTCCTGTCCTAGGATTTTACTCAACCACAGTCAATTGTTTTGTGTTGGGGAAAGCAGTGATAAAGGGTGGGTGGCACCACTATCCAAATTGCATTTAATCGAGTAGTATCTGTTTCAAACAAAAGTGGTGTGTTTATAGGTGGGTTGGAGGTTTGGCACGAAGTTGTGTAATTTTGTCGAGGGTCATAAAAACTTCTGAGATCTCCTGTCTGACAAAGCTTATACAATCAATTATTTCTCATGGTGGCATTCTGTGTATATAAAAAATCATTCATGTTCGGCTTAATAATTCTCTAGATTAATACCATTTACAGTTGTAGTCGGAAGTTTACATACACTTAGGTTGGTCATTAAAGTCATTAAAACTTGTTTTCAACCACTCCACAAATTTCTTGTTAACAAACTATAGATTTGGCAAGTCGGTTAAGACATATACTTTGTGCATAACACAAGTATGTTTACAACAACTGTTTAGAGACAAATTATTTCACTTATAATTTACTGTATCACAATTCCAGTGTGTCAGAAGTTTACATGCACTAAGTTGACTGTGCCTTTAAACAGCTTGGAATATTCCAGAAAGTGATGGCATGGCTTTAAAAGCTTCTGATACGCTAATTGACATAATTTGAGTCAATTGGAGGTGCAGCTGTGGATGTATTTCAAGGCGTACCTTCAAACTCAGTGCCTCTTTGCTTGACATCATGGAAAATCAAAAGAAATCAGCCAAGACCTCAGAAAAAAAAGTGTTCATCCTTGGGAGAAATTTCCAAACGCCTGAAGTTACCACGTTCATCTGTACAAACAATAATTTGCAAGGATAAACACCATGGGACCACGCAGCCGCCGGACCACGCAGCCGTCATACCACTCAGGAATGAATGCGTTCTGTCTCCTAGAGATGAATGTACTTTGGTGCGAAAAGTGCAAATCAATCCCAGAACAACAGCAAAGGACCTTGTGAAGATGCTGGAGGAAACAGGTACAAAAGTATCTATATCCACAGTAAAACGAGTCCTATATCGACATAACCTGAAAGGCCGCTCAGCAAGGAAGAAGCCACTGCTCCAAAACAGCCATAAAACAGCCAGACTATGGTTTGCAACTGCACATGGGGACAAAGATCGCACTTTTTGGAGAAATGTCCTATGGTCTGATGAAACTAAAATAGAACTGTTTGGCCATAATGACCATCATTATGTTTGGAGGAAAAAAGGGGGAAGCTTGCAAGCCGAAGAACACCATCCCAACCGTGAAGCACGGGGGTGGCAGCATCATGTTGTGGGGGTGCTTTGCTGCAGGAGGGACTGGTGCACTTCACAAAATAGATGGCATCATGAAGCAGGATATTTATGTGGATATATTGAAGCAACATCTGAAGACATCAGTCAGGAAGTTAAAGCTGGTCGCAAATGGGTCTTCCAAATGGACAATGACCCCAAGCATACTTACAAAGTTGTGGCAAAATGGCTTAAGGACAACAAAGTCAAGGTATTGGAGTGGCCATCACAAAGCCCTGACCTCAGTCCTATAGAAAATTTGTGCGCAGAACTGAAAAAGCGTGTGCAAGCAAGGAGGCCTACGAACCTGACTCAGTTACACCAGCTCTATCAGGAGGAATGGGCCAAAATTCACCCAAATTATTGTGGGAAGTTTGTGGAAGGCTACCCGAAACGTTTGACCCAAGTCAAACAATTTAAAGGCAATGCTACCAAATACTAATTGAGTGTTGAAATAAATCATTCTCTCTACTATTATTCTGACATTTCACATTCTTAAAATCAAGTGGTGATCCTAACTGACCTAAGACAGGGAATTTTTATTAGGATTAAATGTCAGGAATTGTGAAAAACTGAGTTTAAATGTATTTGGCTAAGGTGTATGTAAACTTCCAACTTCAACTGTATTTACAAGTTCTATTTGTGTTTAAGTGGGTGCAGATGAGATGAGGTGGTAAAACTGGTCATATGTAATAGTGTCAGCTTGACCCATTTTACAGAGAGGCTCAGACTTCTGAGGTCGTCAACTTTCCCCAGCTAGCTCTGTGGTATCAAGAGCAGTGAAGAGGAAGCAGAGACAGCATTGGTGCCTGAAAAGGAATGTGAAACATTCTAATGAGGTGCCTGGCTGCCTCTGCTCCTGGCTATAGAGCGGCAGCAGTCAGTCAGTCAGTCAGTCAGTCAGTCTGAGTCTGCTCTAGGCTGCACTTTCCCTCTCCTTGCCCTCACTGCTGCCTGTCTCTAAACTACCACTTACATCTTTCTCCCAACTCACCTCTCCTCTCCGCACTTCTCAACCAGCAGGGCTTTCATTCCATTAGAAAGACAAGATGCAAGGCAAGACAGGATGACAGAGGCTAGATGCTGCGAGTCACTTCTTGGTACACACACACCACAGTAGTACAACATGTGAATGGGTCTTATTGATGAGCGGGCTCAGCAGTCAGCTGTATGACTGATACTTCCTAACTTCAGTGGCCTTGATGGCTGCTACAAAGCTAGCACACTTTAACCCTCTAGACTGTCAAATCCCTGTCTAAGCCGGGGAGGGGATTCTAAGCTAACATATGGAATTGTTTTAAGATGCTCATAACAAGGATTATTTAGCTATTTGAGTTTGAATTTTAAGACCCCTTGAGGTATCAAAAAAATATACAATACATAACAATTATTGGATGGAACATTACATTTGGCATTACTGATATTAGCCAGTAGAAACACATTGAATAACAGATTCACTACATGGAGCAACAGATAGTCCCCCCAAAAATCTAAAGGAACGTTGTTCTGAAGTGTTTGTCCTATATCTGAGAGATATAAGAAAGATCAGGACACAATTGTTTTTTTTTCATATACACAAAATATAGAAAAGTATGTGGACACTCCTTCAAATTAGTGGATTAGGCTATTTCAGCCACATCTGTTGCTGACAGATGTATAAAACCGAGCACACAGCCATGCAATCTCCATAGCCAAACATTGGCAGTAGAATGACCTTACTGAAGAGCTCAGTGACTTTCAACGTGGCACCGTCATAGGATGCCACCTTTCCAACAAGTCAGTTGGTCAAATTTCTGTCCTGCTAGAGCTGCCCCAGTCAACTGTAAGTGCTGTTTGTGAAGTGGAAACGTCTAGGAGCAACAACCGCCAAGCTTCATGAAATGGGTTTCCATGAATGAGAAGCAGCACAAAAGCCTAAGATCACCATGCACAATGCCAAGTGTCGGCTGGAGTGTTGTAAAGCTTGCCGTCATTGAACTCTGGAGCAGTGGAAACACATTTTCTGGAATGATGAATCACGCTTAACTAGCTGGCAGTCCGACGGACGAATCTGGGTTTGGCAGATGCCAGGAAAACGTTACCTGCCTGAATGCATAGAGCCAACTGTAAATTTTGGTGGAGGAAGAATAATGGTCTGGGGCTGTTTTTCATGGTTCGGGCTAGCCCCCTTAGTTACAGTGAAGGAAAATCTTAACACTACAGCAAACAATGACTTTGTAGACGACCGTTTTGGGAAGGCCCTTTCCTGTTTCAGCATGACAATCCCCACGTGTACAAAGCGAGGTTCATACAGGGGGAAAAAATATATATCGGTGTGGAAGAACTTGACTGGCCTGCACAGCCCTATCGAACACCTGTGGGATGAATTGGAACGCCGACTGCGAGCCAGGCCTAATCGCCCAACATTCGTGTCTGATCTCACCAATGCTCTTGTGGCTGGATGGAAGCAAGTTCCCACAGCAATGTTTCAACTAGGGAACAAAGGGGAAAATAACAGTTAGGGATGCACAATATATCAGTAAACATATCGGAATCGGTAGCTAAAAATGCCAACATCGGCATCGGCTCGATGTCTAGTTTAACGCCGATGTGCAAAACCGATGTCAAAGCTGATGTGCATACCTATATAACGTAGGTAGATGAAGTAATGACGTCACAAGAAATATAGAGCTACACGTGCAACACAGCATTCCTAACCTAGCCCACAATGTCTGCTGTGTGGATCGAGCAGTCAACAAGTCGAGCAGTCATTTGAAAGAGTAAGAACATTTCAGCGAGACAACTCAAAGGCCAAATCCATTAACCTGTTTGGGCTGCAGGGGCAGTATTGAGTAGCCGGATAAAAGGTGCCCATTTCAAACGGCCTCGTACTCAATTCTTGCTCGTACAATATGCATATTATTATTACTATTGGATAGAAAACACTCTCTAGTTTCTAAAACCGTTTGAATTATATCTGTGAGTAAAACAGAACTCATTTTGCAGCAAACTTCCTGACAGGAAGTGGAAAATCTGAAATCGATGCTCTGTTCTAGGGCCTGTCTATAAATGTCCTTGATATATATCAGTATACATGCACTTCATACGTCTTCCACTAGATGTCGACAGGCAGTGAGAGAAGAAATGGAGTGTGTAACTTGATCTGGGGTCGAACAAAAGCTCTTTGTATGACGTGTCACCAGTTTCCTGTTTTCTGGAGAGCGCGTGAAGGGACCTGGTTTTGCCTTCTGTACAGCTGTCGTTATAGACGACTAATATCTCCGGCTTTGATTTTATTTGATACATGTGACAATATCATCGTAAAGTATGTTTTTTCAATATAGTTTTATTAGATTATTGAAATTTTTTCGGGACGTTAAGCGTGTTGCGTTGTGTGCCTTTGTTCAGGAAGGAGAGCTTCGCGCCACTTTGCTAGCTTTCCGTGCTAATTGACTGGAGAAGAGGACATTCTAAATCCAAACAACGATTGTTCCTGACAAAGGACCCCTTGTACAACATTCTGATGAAAGATCGTCAAAGGTAGGACCCATTTTATGATGCTATTTCATATATCTGTCGAACATGTGAAATAGTCGTTTGCGTCCAGATTTTGGGTACTCTCTAAGCTGGATGTCGTAATGAAGTTATTTTTAGAATTCTAACACGGCGATTGCATTAAGAACTAGTGTATATATCATTTCCTATACAACATGTATTTTTTAGTAACGTTTATGTATAGTTATTTGGTCAGAATAGTTGATTGGCATAAAAATATCTGCACATTCTGGGAAAAAGATGCTACGTTAGCACAATGTATAACCACTGATTTCAGCTCTAAATATGCACATTTTCAAACAAAACATAAGTGTATGTATAACCTGATGTTATAGGACTGTCATCTGATGAAGCTTATCAAGGTTAGTCAAAAATTATATATCTTTTGCTGGTTTATTCGCTATCGCTAACGTGCCTATTGCTATCGCTAACGTGCCTTGATGAATGAATGCGGTAGTGTGGTAGGCTATTGTAGTAAGCTAATATAATGCTATATTGTGTTTTCACTGTAAAACACTTAAAAAATCGGAAATATTGGCTGGATTCACAAGATGTTTGTCTTTAATTTGCTATACACCATCGATTTTTCAGAAATGTTTTATGAGTATTTAGGTATTTGACGTTGGTGTCTGTAATTACTCTGGCTGCTTCGGTCCTATTTGTGACGGTAGCTGTGATGGTAGCTGCAATGTAAAACTTATTTATACCTTAAATATGCACATTTTTCGAACAAAACATAGATTTATTGTATAACATGTAATAAGACTGTCATCTGATGAAGTTGTTTCTTGGTTAGTTTGGTTGGTTCTTGGTTAGTTATGTTGGCTTTGTGCATGCTACCTGTGCTGTGAAAAATGTCTGTCCTTTTTTGTATTTGGTGGTGAGCTAACATAAATATATGTGGTGTTTTCGCTGTAAAACATTTTAAAAATCGGACATGTTGGCTGGATTCACAAGATGTTTATCTTTCATATGCTGTATTGGACTTGTTAATGTGTGAAAGTTAAATATTTCTAAAAAATATATTTTGAATTTCGCGCCCTACACTTGAAGTGGCTGTTGTCATATTGTGCCCGGCTTCGGGCTTGCAGCCCAAAGAAGTTAACGCCAAGATAATGGATTCATTGCCTTTGATAATCAACCGTTCTCTGTCGTGGATAATGTTGGCTTTCGCCGACTGGTCGAGCACCTCGAACTCGGGGACACACTAGCAAGTAGTCATTATTTTTCAGATGTTGCCCTACCAGAGTTACACAGTATTATTGAAACGCACATCCATAAGCTACTTGCTATGGGCGTCACTGCTATTAACTTCACGACTGACATTTGGAGCAGCGATGTCAGCCCCATGAGCATGCTGAGTCTGACAGCACAGTGGGTCGGCGAGGATTTAGTTCTGAGGAAAGCCGTATTGCATGCTCAAGAATGTGCTGGTTCTCATACCGCTGCTGCCATTTCAATGGCATTTGAGGACACGTTTGTAACTTGGAAACATGAACACACTCCTAGCGCCATTCGAACAACTGACTCGAGAAATAAGCTGCTTCTGCAGCAGATGTGATGCCCTCTGTCATGGCATTGAAACGTCTGCTCAACAAAACTGGCGACAGGCCGTGGAGTTAAAACTTGCAAAAGTACTCTACTAGAGGCTGTGAACAAGCGATTCGGTGGCATTCTCTCTGAGCCTCTGTACTGTGTCGCCCCATGCTCGATGCTAGGTACAAGGACCGCTACTTCGATGCAGACAAGAAACAGGTTTTACGTGAAACGTTACAGACACAGCTTTACAAGATGGAATCGGACACAGTGACGTTGCGCACCGAGGAAGAGGCCACGGACAGACAGAGCTGAAACTTCACTGCTTGACATGTATGATGAAATCCTGGTTGAGAATGAAATGACTGAACAAATGAACAACAAAACAGCACAGCAAGTAAGTGAAAGAAATAGGTTTTACTGGTAATAGGGACGTTCGTAAATACCAACAAAATAACTTGTGTGTTTCAACTATTTAATTGTACTAGAATGCTTAAAAGGCTGGTAAAATTTGTAATATCGGTTATCGGTAGTGATGCACCGATATGACATTTTTGGCCGATACCGATAACCGATATTTTACATTTTAGTGGTCTTTTAAGCATTCTAGTACAGTTAAATAGTTAACACACAAACATGGACGCGGTCTAAGGTACTGCATCTCAGTGCAAGAGGCGTCACTACAGTCCTTGGTTCGAATCCAGGCAGTATCACATCCGACTGGGATTGGGAGTCCCATTGGGCGGCGCACAATTGGCCCAGCGTCGTCCGGGCCATCATTGTAAATAAGAATTTGTTCTTAACTGACTTGCCTTGTTAAATAAAGGTTATATACACACACACACACACACACACACACACACACACACACACACACACTGACCAAAAAGTTATTTTGTTGGCATTTACGTATGTCCTCATTAACAGTAAAACATAATCATAACCTATTTCTTTCACTTACTTGCTGTGCTGTTTCGTTATTCCTTTGTTCATTCTCAACCAGGATTTCTATGGAACGCTGTTTGGGTCTTTGCGTGTCAAAAAAGATAAACGTCAAATAACACTATTTGATGTATCAAATAGTAAAATAATAATTTCACGCGTTCATCAATTTTTTACATAGTTATTACACATTGATTACATTATCACTCGTATTTCATATGTCACAACGATTCATTGATATGTATGCTATGATGCTGGCAAAGTTGTCTCGGACACCTACAGTGCTGGTCATAAAAATGCAAACAATGTTCTTCCCCAGAAACATAGCAAAACTACATAATCTGTTTCAGTAGCTATTAGCTAGCTAACTATATAGCTCGGTGTCATCATCTAAAATAACCCTAATATATAAGACAGTTCACAAAATAAAAGTATGGCATAATTCTACTATTTATATTAATTTGCATCACTGTCAATAACATACTTTTATTATGAAGGCAAACCGCAAATTCCACTACTGTGCATAATCCTTATTGTGGCTAACTTCACAACACATAACCCGGTCCGGTTGAGCTTCACTAGCCAGATGAAGCTAGCTGGCTGCTTATAACGTTTGCTTTGGGCAACAGGTTTAAGTAGCTATTTGGATAGCTATTTATTTTCATGAACTGAAGTTCAATTTCAATAGGTAAACAACAAGTGGCAACCTTGCTAATACTTACTCTCAAGGATTCCAAAATCATTGCTAAGAATAATGAAAAATACTGCTGTTTCTAATGGTTATTGTGTTCAAGCTGGTTGTATTGGTGCTTGTTACCCCAGAAGTTGTAATCTAACAAATGACGCTTTAAAGACATCGTTCATGGCCGGTGTCCGCTTGTTTGCAGACATTTTTGTACAGCTTTGACAGTGCTACTGTATCTGTTTTGACACGCAAAGACCCAAACGGCGTTCCACACTATGTGTGTCGTGAAGCTAATAGAAGTGACGCTATTATGGTTAGTCCCAGGAATCAAAACCACTATCCTCGGATTTCAAGCGCCATGCTCTACCAACTGAGCTACAGAGGACCCACAAAGTAGGTCTACCCAGGTGCATCCATCTGCAAAGTATGTTCTTGCTCATACATCTGAAAACTAGAGGTTGACTGATTAATTAGGGACGATTTCAAGGTTATATAACAATCAGATAAAAAAAAAAAAAGAATTTAATTTCAATGGCGGCCTAGGAACGGTGGGTTAACTGCCTTGTTCAGGGTCAGAATGACAGATTCTTACCTTGTCAGCTCAGGGATTCAATCTTACAACCTTACGGTTAACTAGTCCAACGCTCTAACCACCTGCCTCACGAGGAGCCCGCCTGTTACGCGAATGCAGTAAAAAGCTAAGGTAAGTTGCTAACTAGCATTAAACTTATCTTATAAAAAACTATTCATCAATCAATCATAATCACTAGTTATAACTACACATGGTTGATGATATTACTAGTTTATCTAGCGTGTCCTGCGTTGCATATATTCAATGCGGTGCCTGTTAATTTCTCATCGAATCACAGCCTACTTCGCCAAACGGATGATGATTTAGCACTGTCGTTGCACCAAACCTAACCATAAACATCAATGCCTTTCTTAAAATCAATACACAAGTATATATTTTTTAACCTGCATATTTAGTTAATATTGCCTGCTAACATGAATTTCTTATAATTAGGGAAATTGTGTCACTTCTCTTGCGTTCCGTGCAAGCAGTCAGGGTATATGCAGCAGTTTGGGCCGCCTGGCTCGTTGCGAACTGTGTGAAGTCCATTTATTCCTAACAAAGACCGTAATTAATTTGCCAGAATTGTACATAATTATGACATAACATTGAAGGTTGTACAATATAACAGCAATATTTAGACTTAGGGATGCCATCCGTTAGATAAAATACAGAACGGTTCCGTATTTTACTGAAAGAATAAACGTTTTGTTTTGGAAATGATAGTTTCCGGATTCGACCATATCAATGACCAAAGGCTCGTATTTCTATTTATAGTCTTTCTCTCTTTCAACTAATGTCAGTTTCGATTAGAGGATGTGTATGCAGACTTCACTTCTCCCTATCCATCCACCCACCTTGCATTCTGAATAACAACTGCAGTGAAACTATTTGCTGCTTTTTCTTCCAGGCCACAATACACAAAGTAATCAATGTTAGAAGCCCTTGACCAAAGTTTGTCTTGCAGGAAGGATTTGCAACTGGGCCATTTATTTATTTTTGGTAGCTTGAGAAGATTGCAGAAGCATATTCCATATATAAAATGAGGCAGAGCAGGGTGAGCTAAAACGGATTGCTTAGTAGTGACTGTCACCTTCCTCAATGAACTCCACAAAGGTAAATAATCCCTTCAAATTATCTTAGGTAAAACTGGACCCATTTGTAATAAAACAAACATCCTCATCTCAACGGATTTGGAGGTTATGGGTTGATAACGCTATAGTGACACAAACAGGGCGAGATGAGCGTAAAATAGAAGTGATAGATAACATAGCAATTAGAGGTCGACCAATGGCATGGCCGATTATTTAGGGACGATTTCAAGTTTTCATAACAATCGATGATCTGCCTTTTTGGATGCCGATTATGGCCGATTATATTGCAATCCATGAGGGAACTGCGTGGCAGGCTGACCACCTGTTACCCGAGTGCAGCGTCAAAATGACCTTGTGGCTGCAATAAGCCAAGGTAAGTTGCTAGCTAGCATTAAACGTATCTTATAAAAAACAATCAATCTTCACATAATCACTAGTTAACTACACATGGTTGATGATATTACTAGGTTAACTAGCTTGCCCTGCCTTGCATATAATCAATGCGGTGCCTGTTAATTTATCATCGAATCACAGCCTACTTCAACTTTGCCAAATAGGTGATGATATAACAAAAGTGCATTTGCGAAAAAAGCACATTCGTTGCACAAATGTACCTAACCATAAACATCAATGCCTTTCTTAAAATCAATACACAGAAGTATATTTTTTAAACTGCATATTTAGTTAAAATAAATGCATGTTAGCAGGCAATATTAACTAGAAATTGTGTAACTTCGCTTGCGTTCCAGTGCAAAGCAGAGTCAGGGTATATGCAACAGTTTGGGCCGCCTGGCTCGTTGCGAACTGTGTTTCTTCCTAACAAAGACCGTAATTAATTTGCCAGAATCTTACATAATTATGACATAACATTGACGGTTGTGCAATGTAACAGAAATATTTAGACTTAGGGTCGCCACCCGTTCGACAAAATACGGAATGGTTCCGAATTTCACTGAAAGAATAAACGTTTTGTTTTCCAAATGATAGTTTACGGATTTGAACATATTAATGACCAAAGGCTTGTATTTCTGTGTGTTTATTATAATTACATCTATGATTTGATATTTGATAGAGCAGTCTGACTGAGCGGTGGTAGGCAGCAGCAGGCTCGTAAGCATTCATTCAAACAGCACTTTACTGTATTTGCGAGCAACTCTTAGCGATGCTTGATGCACAGCACTGTTTATGACTTTAAGCCTATCAACTCCCGAGATTAGGCTGCCAATACTAAAGTGCCTATAAGAACATCCAATAGTCAAGGTATATGAAATACAAATGGTATAGAGAGAAATAGTTGATGCGTCATAATTCCTATAATAACTACAACCTAAAACTTCTTAACTGGGAATATTGAACCACCAGCTTTCATATGTTCTGAGCAAGGAACTTAAACGTTAGTTTTTTTACATGGCACATATTGCACTTTTACTTTCTTCTCCAACACTGTGTTATTGCATTATTTAAACCAAATTGAACATGTTCCATTATTTATTTGAGACTAAATAGTTTTTATTTAGGTATTATATTAAGTTAAAATAAAAGGGTTCATTGTTCATTCAGTATTGTTGTAATTGTCATTATTACAAATATATATAAAAATCGTCCGATTAATCGGTATCGGCTTTTTTTGGTCCACCAATAATCTGTATCGGTATCGGCATTGAAAAATCATAATCGTTCGACCTCTAATAGGAATATAATTAACCCAGAGATGGGGCGGTTGAATCGTTGTATCTCCACATCCTAAAATTCAGCCTCTCCAGATGCAATGCCCTGGTGGCGAAACAAAGCACCAGCCTTCCTTCCCCCAAGCCTGCTATCAGCAAAAAAAATGTTATTTTACAAAAATGCTTTAATTGATTGTAAAAATGATTCAGAAAAGGTATGGAATACAGTTAAGGGCTTACTTGGTACATCTCATCATGCCTGTCAAGTGTGGAGGTTGGCGGGAGAACAATAACAAAAGGGAGCACCCCCCTATCCACATCGACGGAACGGAGAAGGTGAAAAGTTTTAAGTTCCTCGGCGTACACACATCACAGACAAACTGAAATGGTCTACCCACACAGACAATGTGCAACAGCGCCTCTTCAACCTCAGGAGGCTGAAGAAATTTGGCTTGTCACCTAAAACCCTCACAAACTTTTACAGATGCACAATTGAGAGCATCCTATCGGGCTGTTTCGCCGCCTGGTACGGCAACTGCACCGCCCACAACCGCAGGGCTCTCCAGAGGGTGTTGCGTTCTGCACTACGCATCACCGGTGGCAAACTACCTGCCCTCCAGGACACCTAGAGCACCCGATGTCACAGGAAAGCCAAAAAGAGCATCAAGGACAACAACCACCTGAGCCACTACGTGTTCACCCCATTACCATCTACAAGGCGAGGTCAGTACAGATGCATCAACGCTGGGATGAGGGGCTGAAAAATAGCTTCTATCTCAAGGCCATCAGACTGTTAAACAGCCATCACTAACACAGAGAGGCTGCTGCCAACATACAGAATTGAAATCATTGGCCACTCTAACAAATGGATCACTATTCACTTTATTAATGCCACTTTAATAATGATGTTTACATATCTTGCATTACTCATCCCATATGTACAGTACATACTGTATTTTATACCATCTATTGCATCTTGCCTATGCCGCTCGGTCATTGCTCATCCATATATTTATATGTACATATTCTTATTCCATCCATTTACTTAGATTTGTGTGTATTCGGTAGTTGTTGTCGAATTGTTAGATTACTTGTTCATATTGTTGTACTGCCGGAACTAGTCGCACAAGCATTTCGCTACACTCGCAATAACATTTTTGCTACCCATGTGTATGTGAACAAAATTTGATTTGAAAGCTGATATTGCCAATTATTTTTTTTTACAAATATTTGTATTTTATTGATAGATAATGTAAACACCCATTCTTCCAAACAAGATATTGACCAATGGATTGATTATCATATTATAAGCAAAAAAAGGCTCTTTTAGTCTGCCATTGGTGTCAGTAGAGGAGGTGTTAAACCTATTGAAGTCATTACCCAATGCTAAATCTACAGGTTATGATCTTATGGACATTTTTTTACTTTGTTATGCTACTCAGATTGCAGCTCCACTGAAATACATATTTATTTGGTCACTGGAAAAGGGAACATTTCCAAATGTATGGAAGAATGCTAACCTGTGTCCAATTCTGAAAGACAGCAAAGAACCAATGACTCCTGCCAATAGTCGACCAATTGGTCTACTCGGTTCACTCAGTAAGACATTTGAGGGTATTGTGCGAAGAAAAATATGGGGATATATGGAAAAGAATGATCTGATCACAGCCAATCAGCATGATTATAGCAAAAACCATTCCACTACCACTGCATTGGTTGATATGATTGACCAGTGGCTCAATGCTATGGATAATGGCAGGTTTGTGAGTTACTATTTTTAGATTTCATTGCAGCATTTGATTTAGTGTATCATGAAATAATTTTGACAAAATTACTGCATTATGGGTTTGAGAAGGCAGCACTGAATTGGGTACAGTCATATCTAACTGACAGGAAACAGTCCACCTATATAAATGGGTTGTTTTCTTCCCCTCGTGCTTTAAACTGTGGAATACCGCAGGGCAGCTGCCTTGGGCCACTTCTTTACTAATGACCTTCCTTATACCTTATCTGAAACTCAAGCTACTATACTTGCAGATGATACAACAATTTATAAAGCAAGACAATCGGTTCAACAGGTACAGCAAGCTCTACAAGTAGATCTGGGAAATTGCCAGAACTAACTTGTTTTGAACGCCAAGAAAACAAAGGTTATGTTGGTCTGTTCCACAAGGAAAAGGTCAACACAACATGGGTTTCAATTAAGTATGGGGGAAGTACAAATTGAGGAAGTGGCAGAAACCAAACTGCTAGGGGTGCAGCTAGACTCCTGCTTATCATGGCCGTCTCAAATAACTAATCTACACTGCATTCAGAAAGTATTCAGACATCTTCACTTTTTCCACATTTTGTTACGTTACAGCCTTATTCTAAAATGTATTAAATCATTGTTTTTCCTCATCAATCTACAAACATACAGTATAATGACAAAGCAAAAAGCAAAAACAGTTTTTTAGACATTTTGCATACGTATTAAACATAAAAACAGAAATACCTTATTTACATAAGTATTCAGACCCTTTGCTATGATAAGACTCAAAATTTAGCATTTAGCATTTGGAAAGGTACATACCTGTCTATATAAGGTCCCACAGTTGACAGTGCATGTCAGAGCAAAAACCAAGCCTTGAGATCGCAATGTCCATAGAGCTCCGAGACAGGATTGTGTTGAGGCACAGATCTGGGGAAGGGTACCAAAAAATGTCTGCAGTTTTGAAGGTCCCCAAGAACACAGTGGCCTCCATCATTCTTAAATAGAAGAAGTTTGAACCACCAAGACTCTTCCTAGAGCTGGCCGCCCGGCCAAACTGAGCAATCGGGGTAGCTGCCAAAGGTGCTTCAACAAAGTACTGAGTAAAGGGTCTGAATACTTATGTAAATGTGACCGACCGGCTCGATTCGGTCTTTTGAAGCAACATTTGAAATGGTGTTTTTTACATTGGATAAAAGTAGAGACTCAGAGCTAGAAAATGGTATATCATACACTACAGTTGACTAACAACGAGAAAGTAATTATGCTTTGAAAGTTGATAAACTTGTAACCCCACTTGAATGTTTTGATACACCAACTGGAGAGCTTTTCTTTGTCTACACTACATTCAGCTTTGTTCACACCCTCTAAAGCCTTAGCCCCACCCATCTCTTTAAGGATTCACTGAGGCCATGTACTAAACAACCAAAAATTTCTAAACTAAAGGCTGGTTTATACTACAGGTGTGTTCGTAAATTTAATCTGGAGTGCCAGAGTGTGAGACTGTGCTCTGGGTGTTCGTAAACTCAGAGCGTTGTTAGATTGTCAGTTCGTAAATTCAGAGCGTTTCGCTCTCAGAGCACACATTGGACGCTCTGGCCGAGGAGTAGGGTTGATCAGAGCGTTCTGACCTAACAACAGCAGTCAAGCACCCAAGCTAACTGGCTAACAGTGGCTAGATACTTCCAGACACAAATGAGAGAACAGCTCACTCTGACCATTTTACTCGCCCTAGCAGAGCTGGTAAGGCTTTTTTATGTTATCCAGGGCATTGGTAACTGCAACTGTGCTGCTGGCACCTTTTGGCTAACATTTACTGACACCGGCCATATTCAACCGGTTTTGAGCATTCATAAATGCGTCAGTTATTCTGCGCTCAGGCACACTCAGACGCGAGTGCTCTGAAATCGGAGTAGATAGCCAGAGCGAATTTACCAGCTTCGTCTATCGACAGTTGTCGTAGTGACATCATGAACATTCTATTGAAATGGTTACTTGTATAGTGGAGCCTTTTGTTTAGACCTGTAGCTAGCTAGCTAAACAATGAAACATAATCCCAACTCATAATGTTACTACCCTGCATGAATCTGCAGGTAGCTAACCAGCCATGTTCAATGATAGCTAGCTAGCTAACATTAGGCTATAACTAGCAATGCAAATGGCTCTGAGATACAAATAATGTTACTACACAGATCACACAAGTAACGTCAGCTAGCAAGCCAGCCAGCTAATATTAGCTAGCTAGCTAACAATACACTTTACACTTTAACTTGAAATGAAAATGACTTTAATACAAAATTTGAAACGAGTAATATCTGAAAATGTAGCTAGCAAGACTATCTTACCCGTTTACATGAATGGCCACTTCTCCCTCTCTGTCACCGTGGATGCCATGGTTGCCCTTGGTTTGAAGATGTAATCCGGAGGCAGGTGTTTTATACAACAGACTTCTGTGTGTTTTCTTTTCGACTCCATCTGCATATTTGCAATCTAAAGGAAGAATTTTCTCCATCTTCTTAGCTATCATACTCTAATTCCACTGATTTCAAAACTCGGTCCTCCAGAAAGTGGAGAGCAACACTTATGCAGTTCTACTACATGATATCTTTAAAAAAAAGCCGTGTTAGAAAGGATTACCTACACATACTGACCAGCTCATGTTATAGACAGAAGCGAGCTACATGGCAGACCAATCCGAACTCATCTCTCGGCATGTCCAGCCCACTCATTATCTCAGCCAATGTTGCTTTCTTTTTCTGTGGCTAAACCAACTAGGCTCGTAATTTAACAATTTTATTTGTATTTACAGACGGCATACTAGTTTGATATTGAGGCACATGAAAGTTCACATGTTCCAGAAAGCCAAAAAACGCATTTAGATTTTTTTTTTTTTTTAGTTTTCGTTCAAATGGCTATCCTGTGAAGTACTGTCATGAGACTCACGCATAGTTTAAAACTTTGTTTAAGGAGTGGGGTGTTTTCTACATTTGCAAATAAAAACCTGTTTATACATTTATAAAAACCTGTTTAAACTTTGTCATTATGTGGTATTGTGTGTAGATTGATGAAGGGAAAAAAACAATTGAATACATTTTAGACTAAGGCTGTAACATAACAAAATGTAGAAAATGTCGAGGGGTCGGAATACTTTCCGAATGCACTGTATGTAAAAAAATATATATTAAAAACACATGCACGATCAGAAGGATAGCTAACTATTTACTGGGAAAGATTCTTAACTTCTTTGGGCTGCAAGCCCGAAGCCGGGCACAATATGACAACAGCCACTTCAAGTGCAGGGCGCGAAATTCAAAATATATATTTTTGAAATATTTAACTTTCACACATTAACAAGTCCAATACAGCATATGAAAGATAAACATCTTGTGAATCCAGCCAACATGTCCGATTTTTTAAATGTTTTACAGCGAAAACACCACATATATTTATGTTAGCTCACCACCAAATACAAAAAAGGACAGACATTTTTCACAGCACAGGTAGCATGCACAAAGCCAACCTAACTAACCAAGAACCAACCAAACTAACCAGGATACAACTTCATCAGATGACAGTCTTATAACATGTTATACAATAAATTTACATTGCAGCTACCATCACAGCTACCATCACAAATAGGACCGAAGCAGCCAGAGTAATTACAGACACCAACGTCAAATACCTAAATATTCATCATAAAACATTTCTGAAAAATCGATGGTGTATAGCAAATTAAAGACAAACATCTTGTGAATCCAGCCAATATTTCCGATTTTTTAAGTGTTTTACAGCGAAAACACAATATAGCATTATATTAGCTTACTACAATAGCCTACCACACTACCGCATTCATTCATCAAGGCACGTTAGCGATAGCAATAGGCACGTTAGCGATAGCAAATAAACCAGCAAAAGATATATAATTATTGACTAACCTTGATAAGCTTCATCAGATGACAGTCCTAAAACATCAGGTTATACATACACTTATGTTTTGTTCGAAAATGTGCATATTTAGAGCTGAAATCAGTGGTTATACATTGTGCTAACGTAGCATCTTTTTCCCAGAATGTGCGGATATTTTTATGACACTCAACTATTCTGACCAAATAACTATTCATAAACGTAACTAAAAAAATACATGTTGTATAGGAAATGATAGATACACTAGTTCTTAATGCAATCGCCGTGTTAGAATTCTAAAAATAACTTCATTACGACATCCAGTCTAGGTATAGCGAGAGAGTACCCAAAATCTGGGCGCAAACGACTATTTCACATGTTCGACAGATATATGAAATAGCATCATAAAATGGGTCCTACTTTTGACGATCTTTCATCAGAATGTTGTACAAGGGGTCCTTTGTCGGGAACAATCGTTGTTTGGATTTAGAATGTCCTCTTCTCCAGTCAATTAGCACGGAAAGCTAGCAAAGTGGCGCGAAGCTGTCATTCCTGAACAAAGGCACACAACGCAACACGCCTAACGTCCCGAAAAAATTTCAATAATCTAATAAAACTATATTGAAAAAACATACTTTACGATGATATTGTCACATGTATCAAATAAAATCAAAGCCGGAGATATTAGTCGTCTATAACGACAGCTGTACAGAAGGCAAAACCAGGTCCCTTCACGCGCTCTCCAGAAAAAAAGGAAACTGGTGACACGTCATACAAAGAGCTTTTGTTCGACCCCAGATCAAGTTATACATTCAATTTCTTCTCTCACTGCCTGTCGACATCTAGTGGAAGACGTATGAAGTGCATGTATACTGATATATATCAAGGACATTTATAGGCAGGCCCTAGAACAGAGCATCGATTTCAGATTTTCCACTTCCTGTCAGGAAGTTTGCTGCAAAATTAGTTCTGTTTTACTCACAGATATAATTCAAACGGTTTTAGAAACTAGAGAGTGTTTTCTATCCAATAGTAATAATAATATGCATATTGTACGAGCAAGAATTGAGTACGAGGCCGTTTGAAATGGGCACCTTTTATCCGGCTACTCAATACTGCCCCTGCAGCCCAAACAGGTTAAGCAAACAACCCAAGCATCAGGTGAACTACTGTTCTGTGGTCTGGGGAAATGCATCATCGGTGAAATTAGGAGGCTGCAGATTGCACAGAACAAAGCAGCAAGGATTGTTTTATGGTAGAGATATGACTATTCTGTTGTAGTCATGCACAATGCTCTAGGATGGTCATTTATCAACAAGATAATTGAAAAAAACATACTTATTTTATTTCACGATGTACACCATTTAAAGTGGCCAAACTCCACTCACAACAGTATTCAGTTGGTAAGAGACCGACATTCAGTCAATACTAGGAATAGATTGTCCACCATCTATGTGTTATCACTGCAGAAAAGAGAAATAGGCTAAAGAACATTTCGAGTCAGTGCAATAAAGAAATGTAATAATTTATCTGAGCAAACCAGAAACCTTTCGATATATAAATTGAAACAATACTTTTGAACCATTGAAATATAATAAATTGAAAGGTTGTGCAGGACTATGGTAGATGGTAGATGTGTAACGCACGTCGTCGGGAGAATGAAAAGAGGGCCAAGGTACAGCGTGGTAAGTGTTCATATTATTTAATAAAATACGCAACACTTGACAAAACAACAAACACGACAAACGAACAGTCCTGAAAGGTGAAACAAACACTAAACAGGAAAAAACCACCCACAAACACAGGTGGGAACAGGCTACCTAAGTATGATTCTCAATCAGAGACAACGATAGACAGCTGCCTCTGATTGAGAACCATACCAGACCAAACACACAGAAACACCAAAACAAGGACAACATAGAACACCAGACATAGAAGGCCCACCCAAACTAACGCCCTGACCAACCAAAATAGAGACATAAAAAGGATCTCTACGGTCAGGGCGTGACAAGATGATGGAATCAATCTATCTTTTCAGACTGTTCAAGTATTTATCTGGTCAATATTTCAGTGTATTATGTCTGATGTGTGTTATATGTGAAAATGTGATTGTATTATTAATTGTATTTTAATGTTTAAAGACTCTTGGAAGATTAGTCCAAATTAGGACTAAAAGAGATCCTAATAAAATAAAATCAGCGCGCCCTAAAATGAAAGTAATTCAGCATCAAAAACAATGGGGAGCTCGCTCTCAGGCTAAAGCTACAGTAGCGAGTAGCCTAGCATAGTTTGAATGCTACACTAATCAATGTCAGAGACAATTAGGAGCAGATAATGCTCACTATGAGAGAATGTATGTCTGGGGAATGTAGTGTCTGGGGGAATCTAGGGAAAATGCAAGCAGTTAAACCAAATAACACCTGAATGATAGGCTATTATTTCCACGATGGCGATTAGAACAGAGACACTTAGATTTTGCCCTTTCGTTAGGTAGTGCAAGAGATGATTGGGTGAGTGTTCAATACAGCAGCAGTGCATTCACACATGCCGGGGTCAGTAAGGGTAGCCAGTGACAGTGCATGTCCGGGCTCTGTGCTGGTGCTGTGTGGGGGTAGATTTGTGCTATGTGTGCCAGTACCAGTCCATTCTGGTACACAGCCAAAATAACCATTTACTTCTCCCACACTGGACACTGTAGGTATCAGTACAACAGGGACTTAACAACAGCCCTAGACAACGCTTAAGTCATGTAAATGGTGCTTCTACACCTGCATTCTAGCTGTTTGGGGTTTTAGGCTGGGTTTCTGTACAGCACTTCGAGATATTATCTGATGTACGAAGGGCTATATAAAATAAAATTGATTGATTGATTGATTGATTAAATATCATATTCGTTTCAAACAAAGTACACAAAGCAACAACATCTATCCTATGTCCCTGTGTGTGAGCGCACTTGCACAACGTGCATGAGGATGTGAGAGAAGGAGGGAGGGAGAGGGAGATAAATGAGACTGAGTGGCTCTAGTGACAAACTGCAGTATAGCAGCAAGGTCAGTTGACAGTGACCTGCCAGATTCCCTCTCCAGAGGTGTCAATATGGCACAGACCTGTGATGTCTGAAGCCATCCAGAATCCTCTCACACTGTGGGCCAGGACACATAGATACTTGGGGCTAAGGCCCTCATCCCACTACGAGAGATGGAGAGTCTGAGGTGCTGAGTGCTGAAAGGGATTTCTTCTTTTCTATTCACATCACATCCTTGCTTTTCATTGTGGCTGGCTACGCAACATTCTTGGTCCGCAGCTCAAATTAACCATAAATATCAAAGTATCCAGTAAGCAAAAACTATTTAAGAATCCAAGCAACTTTTCTTCTAAAACATATTACACTTCGGATAATGCAACCAAACCCTATTACTCTTGAATAATGCAACAATTCACTAGCATGAGCAGACAGTTAAGGGGTTTATTTTCTTGTCCGTACACATTAAATTAGCTAACAATACACATCCAACTCCTGCTAGCTAGCTAACTAACAACATGCTTCATGATCAAGTAACGTTAGCATATTAATAATGAACGTTTACCCCTCCCATACGAGTATAAAAGTACAGTAATGTTATCATACAGTGTAATTCATATTATAACATAAGTTACACAGCTAGGTAACATTAGTGAGCAATCTATCTAGCTAAACAAAATCATTTCTCCTGACGTTTAGCTGAACCATAGCTAGATAGGTGTTCTTAAGCGTACACTAGCATATTAATGTTATCTTAGAACAAACCAGGCTTAATTTGATCAATATCATGGAAGTCATTTAGAGGTTTAAGCAAATTGTGATTGAAAACGTTGGTAATTCCCTGGGGAGTTGCTTCTTGCCTGGACATCAGTGGCTCAATGTAATCATGCAACAATAAAAACATAACAATTTTATTTAAAGCTATGGTGACAATTTCAGAATGTAAAAGACTGTTACTACAGGTAAATTACAGGTGAAAAATAAGGAAAATGTAAGTATATTTCAGCTGTTTCAAAACCATTGCTCCGCTATTACAATTTTTACTGTAAGTGTTGGCTCAACAAGACAATTCTGTTTACTTGGCCCTGCTTAGAGGGGGGCAAATATCGGGCGAGTGTTGTGCGCTACCTCTGGAGGTAGCAGTCGAGACGTGACAAGTTCACGAGTTTACATTGCAGTGATATGTGTAGCAAAGGTATTTTTGTGAAAAGTCTAGTAAGTGTGAAGACCCTCTAAAGTACAGGTAAACGGAACAAATCAAATATACAGTGACCTCGTTCAGTTGCTGGCTGAGACCAGGCCACCACACAGCCTGTTGTGCGCGTTCTCTGCACTTGACCACACCTTGATGACCCTCGTGCAGCTTAGTGAGGACATAATTTCATAAGGCTGATGGAATGACAAGTCTTGCTCCTTTCAACAGGAGACTGTCGTGCACTGTGAGAAAAGCGTGTTCTGCCCAGTACAGTTTCAGTGGTCCTTCGCGTCCACTGAACTCAGGCCATCCTTCCTGACACACTATCATGACTTTTAAGCTCACACTGTCGGCTTTGAGTTTATCTCTCAGATTGCCCATGTAATAAACCCTTGCTGGAAGCTGTTCCATGATGGTATTAACATATATATTTGTAATCTCAATGAGCTCCTTTCTGCAGCAGTAGCTTTGGCTTTGACTGGCGCACGTGAGAGCGTGTCTGCAGTCCACAGACTCTTTCCAGGGACATTAGCAATGTATCTCTAAGTCTCATCCTGAAGCGCTGGATTCGTAGGGGAAGGGTGTCTAAGGGTTGGTTCCCGAGAAGGCTCAGGAGAGATTTATGATCAGTTTCCAACTGAAAGTGTTGACCAATGAGAAAGTCTCTGAATCTTTCACATGCCCATGTCAGCCCCAGAGCTTATTTTTCTACTTGAGCCTATCTCTACTCGGTCGGTGTGAGAGACCAGGAAGCATAGGCAACGGTTCTCATTCCTCACTCTTCTTCTGCAGCAGCACACCTTCAGCAAGCTCAATGCAAACATGGGCTTCTGGAAGATCACGCTAGTCTAAGAGACAGTTAAGCTAACAACCTTCATCACACTTTCGGACGTTACTACTTCAACTGTGTAACTTTCGGCATCGCTTCAGCGCCTGAACACTTCCAGAATAGAATGGTGAGATGACTGTAGACCTGGAAGGTGTGGTCTGTCACATGGCTGATGTGTTCGTTTTGGCAGGAAGTGAAGTTCCTGGGCCACATTATATCGTACAAAGGAGTACAGCCCAACCCGACAAAGGCTGTCAAGGAGATGGCGGAGCCATCCAACGTCTGTGAGCTGCAAAGTTTCTTATGAATGATGAACCAGCTGGGAAATCCCTCAGTTAGGACCCATCGGCTGACACCTTGAACTTTTTGTTTGGGTCGTACAGGGCTAGCACGGGTGTGGATGTCAGCTTCTCCTTCAGCTCTTTGAAGGCTTTGACTTGGTCGGCCCCCTAGTACCAGTATTTTTTAATTGAGAGTAAGTCTATAAGAAGTTTGTCCTTTTCTGCTAACTGAGGGATTTCCCATAACCCAACGACTAGCCTGTCTCTAATTAGTTCATCATCTAAAAGTCCATAGTTGCAATGTTCTGCTAGGGAATATAAGACTGTGACAAAATAACACACTATTTCATTTTCCGCCTGTCTCTGCAAGTTAGATCATGTTCTTTTTCACAATAAAGAATGCCTGAAATCCATCTCTTACTTATCCTTACTGTTGTTGCTCCAGTTCGTTTAGGTTTAGACCCCTCAAAACATTATCGGCTTCGTCACCTATACAGTACATGAGAGTGTTTACCTGGTTCTCCTCGGTAGAAGATTACTCGCCTGACGAAAGTGCTCGAACCTCTGCTGGCTGTATGCTAAATGTAGCACTTGGGATTGTGTGCGCGAGCATCTGTGCCCCTCCCGCTGCATCTTGCACGGGGGGCTGGCCTCTTCCTCAACCCACTGCTGCAGGTGGCTGCAGCGCTTCTCCTGCGCTGTTGTTTCATGCTGATTAGCCTCCTCAATTTTCTTCCCAAAATGTTTCAACTCGGTAAGCTAAAATCTGTTAGTAAATACACTCGTTCTAGTCCACTTCTGACACCATGTTGTGTGATCAGACTTGTATGTATGTGAGTAAAATAACTACTAACAGGGTATCTTTATAAAGTAGAGCCTTCCCCGACAAAAAAATTATCTTAGTTTAGTCTCAGTTTAATCTCAGTTTAGAACCACCAAGACTCTTTCTAGAGCTGGCCGCCCGGCCAAACTGAGCAATCGAGGAAAAAGGGCCCGATGGCCACTCTGACAGAGCTCCAGAGTTCCTTTGTGGAGATTGGAAAACCTTCCACAAGAACAACCATCTCTGCAGCACTCCACCAATCAGGCCTTTATATGGTAGAGTGGTCAGACAGAAGCCACTCCTCAGTAAAAGGCACACGACAGCCCGCTTGGAGTTTGCCAAAAGGCACCTAAAGGACTCTCAGACCATGACAAACAAGATTCTCTGGTCTGACGAAACCAAGATTGAACTCTTTGGCCTGAATGCCAAGCGTCAAGTCTGGAGGAAACCAGGCACCGCTCATCACCTGGAAAATACTATCCCTAAGGTGAAGCATGGTGCTGGCAGCATCATGCTGTGCGGATGTTTTTCAGCGGCAGGGACTGGGAGACTAGTAAGGATCGTGGGAAATAATGAATGGACCAAAGCATTGAGAGATCCTCGATGAAAACCTGCTCTAGAGCGCTCACGACCTCAGACTGTGGCAAAGATTCAACTTCCGACAGAACAATGACCCTAAGCACACAGCCAAGACAACGCAGGAGTGGCTTCGGGACAAGTCTCTGAATGTCCTTGAATGCCCCAACCAGAGCCCGGACTTGAACCCGATCAAACATCTCTGGAGAGACGTGAAAATAGCTGTGCAGCTAACCAATACAACCTGACAGAGCTTAAGAGGATCTGCAGAGAAGAATGGGATAAACTCCCCAAATACAGGTGTGCCAAGCTTGTAGCATCATACCCAAGAAGACTTGAGGCTGTAATTGCTGCCAAAGGTGCATCAACAAAGTACTGAGTAAAGGGTCTAAATACTTATGTAAATGTGATATTTTTTTGTTTTTTGTTTTATAAATGTGAAAAACCTGTTTTTGCTTTGTCATTATGGGGTAATGTGTGTAGATTGATGAGGAAAAAACCTAATGTAATACATTTTAGAATACGGCTGTAACGTAACAAAATGTGAAAAAGTCAAAAGGTCTGAATACTTGCCGAATGCACTGTATATATGTATATATATACATATATAGTACCAGTCAAAAGTTTGGACACACTATTTTCTATATTGTAGAATAATAGTGACGACATCAAAACTATGATATAATAACAAAAAAGTTTTAAAACAAATCAAAGTGTGCCTTGAACAAATCATTTTATATTTAAAATTCTTCAAAGTAGCCACCCTTTGCCTTGATGACAGCTTTGCACACGCTTGGCATTCTCTCAACCAGCTTTATGAGTGCTTTTCCAACAGTCTTGAAGGAGTTCCCACATATACTGAGCACTTGTTGGCTGCTTTTCCTTCACTCTGCGGTCCAACTCATCCCAAACCATCTCAATTGGGTTGAGGTCAGGTGATTATGGAAGCCAGGTCATCTGATGCAGCACTCCATCACTCTCCTTCTTGGTCAAATAGCCCTTACACCGCCTGAGGTTTGTTTTGGGTCATTGTCCCACTAAGCGCAAACCAGATGGGATGGCGTATCACTGCAGAATGCAGTGAGGTAGCCATGCTGGTTAAGTGTGCCTTGAATTCTAAATAAATCACTGACAGTGTCACCAGCAAAAAAAACACACCATCACACCTCCTCCTCCATGCTTCACAATTCAACCATGAAAGCCTGATTCACGCAGTCTCCCCTGAACAGTTGATGTTGAGATGTGTCTGTTACTTGAACTCTATGAAGCATTTATTTGGGCAGCAATCTGAAGTGCAGTTAACGCTAATGAACATATCCTCTGTAGCAGAGGTAACTCTGGGTCTTCCTTTCCTGTGGCGGTCTTCATGAGAGCCAATTTCATCATAGCGCTTGATGGTTTATGCGAATGCACTTGAAGAAACTTTCAAAGTTCTTGAAATTTGCGGATTGACTGACCTTCATGTTTTAAAATAAACATGGACTGTCGTTTCTCTTTGCTTATTTGAGCTTTTCTTGCCATAATATGTGACCTGTTTCAGGAAACTAGGCGTATGTGGCAAGTCACGACTTCACAGGAGAGCCATTTTAAGTTTTTGTTTTGTTATCACAATGCGTTATTTGGTGTAGAAATGCCTTCTGGAACATGTGAACTTTCATGTGCCTTAATAACAATCTTGTTTTGTTTTTTTTACCTGTATTTAACTAGGCAAGTCAGTTAAGAACAAATTCTTATTTTCAATGACGGCCTAGGAACACTGGGTTAACTGCCTTGTTCAGGGGCAGAACGACAGATTTTTATCTTGTCAACTCAGGGATTCGATCTTGCAACCTTTCGGTTACTAGTCCAACGCTCTAACCACGAGGCTACCTGCCGTACGCCATCTGTAAATACTAATAAAATAGTTACATTACGAATTGTTGGTTAAGCCACAGACATAAACAGCAACCTTCCCACTAACCATGATTGGCTGAGATAATGAGTGGGCTAGACATGCCGAGAGAGGACGTCGGATTGGTCTGCCATATAGAAGGCTTCTGTCTATTTGAGCTGGTCAGTCTGTGTTGGTAATCCTGTCGAATGCTGCTTTTTTTGTATGTATCGTGTAGTGGAGCTGCATAAATATTGCTCTCCACTTTCTGGAGGATCGAGTTTTGAAATCAGTGGAATGATGGCTAAAGAGATGGAAAACACCTGTCTTTGGATTACATCTTCAAATTAAGGGCAACCGTGGTATGACATCCGTGACAGAGAGAAGCGTCCATCATACAGGTAAGATATGATCTGATTCGCCATGATGATTTCTATGTTTTCTATGCTTTCTCTGTTTTCTATAAATGGTTGAAAATACTCTTCACAAAATACTGCTGTGCGTAACGTGTGTGTCTGCAAAAAGTCTGATCGTCAATGGTGGAATGAAGTTCGTTACGCGTGAGAAGTTGAGAAGATATAATGTTAGCTACCAACATTTTCAGATGTTACACATTTCTAATTTTGACAGAAAGTGGTTTCATTTCAAGCTAAAGTGTACTATTAGCTAACTAGCAAACGTTGGCTGGCTGGCTCCCTACCTAACGTTATGTGTATGATGTTATTATTCGTATCCCAGAACCGTTTGCTTTGTTAGTTAGAGCCTAATGTTAGCTAGCTAACATTGAATCTGGTTGGTTAGCTCCCAGCAGATTCATGCAGGGTAGTAACGACATGATTTGGCACTATGTTCATTGTTGTTTAATAACTTCTTATGGCTGCAATCCCGTTAACGGGATCAACATCCGGGAAATTTCAGGACGACAAACTAAAAATACAAAATCGTGACATTAAACATTCTTGAAAATTCAAGTGTCTTACATCCTTCAAAAGATTAGAATCTTGGTAATCAAACTGTGTTTTCCGATTTAAAATAGCTATTACAGAGAAAAAAATGACATGCTTTTGTTTGAGAAGAGCGATCAACAACAACAAACTTTTTCCGCCATGACAGGTTTGACACATTCACATCTGAAGGTAAAATTATGACTTACATTCTGATATCTTGCTCTTATTTCTCCTCCTGAGGGTCCCAGTGATCAAATGAAGTGCTGTTTTCTTTGCTAAAATCAATTTTTATAGCCTAACACAAAACATTTTGTAAACAGCTTGTGTCGTGAATTCCGTCTCTATCAACTTTTGACGAAGCATTCAACGTAATTACACACACTAAACAATCGTTTATATAGTCATGGTTGGTTTCATTGCAATCCTATGGATGTTTGCAACACAGCCAAACGTGATAGTTCTTTTTGCGGGGCGTATTGACCGAAAGGAACTGATTTGAAGACAACGAGCAATGACCTCATTGCGCACCAATAATATTAGCGAAGTTTCGTTGATTGACTGTATTTCTGCCCAATGACCACTGATCTTCTTGAAATCTAGCTGGGTAGATAGCCAATGAGCTGAGGTAAACGCCAGTTTGTGATGGTTATGGGTTGAACCACCAGCCCTTGTTAGTAAATGCACGCGTAACGAACTTCATTCCACCATTGACGATCAGACTTTTTGCAGACACACGTGTTACGCACAGCAGTATTTTGTGAAGAGTATTTTCTACCATTTATAGAAAACAGAGAAAGCATAGAAAACATAGAAAACATCATGGCGAATAAATCAGGAAAAGCGAAGTCAAAATCTAAGTATACAGATTTGCACCAACTTATAGAAGAACTAGATAGAGAACGTGAGACAGAGTTTTTTCTTGAAGAATCTTTGAGTGAGCATAGTTTTGACTCAAAGACTGAAGAAATGTTTCTGCAAGGAGAGGACATAATTCTGGACTGGTCAATGCTAATTCCGTTGTTTGAAATATTTTTTGTGTGCAATTTATAGAAATATAATCAGTAATGAAATGTGTAAAGTACACATTGGCTATACATAGTGTGTGTGTGTGTATGTATGTATGTGTATGACCCATAACCTGTGTTTGTGTTTGTTTGGGTGTGTGTGTGTGTGTGTGTGTGTGTGTGTGTGTGTGTGTGTGTGTGTGTGTGTGTGTGTGTGTGTGTGCGTGCGTGCGTGCGTGCGTGCGTGCGTGCGTGCGTGCGTGCGTATGTATGTATGTATGTATGTATATATATATTCCATGTCAGATATATATATTTTCAATTTTTGATTCAAATGGAATGGAGTAGAACAGCAAACACACACATGGCCACTGGGCCACATGGCCACTGTGTGTATGTATGTATGTATGTATGTATGTATGTATGTATGTATGTATGTATGTATGTATGTATGCATGCATGTATGTATGTATGTATGTATGTATGTATGTATGTATGTATGTATGTATGTATGAAGTTATCAGTCTAAAACTTTGCACAACTACAGTTGCCCTCTTGTGTTCTCCATCTAAATTGTCCCCAGCATCCTTTCTGACTGTTTGGCTATTCCAGTACATGTGAAAGATGACAACAATAAAAAAAACAGAAAACGTATGCTCTTTCTTTCTCTTTTCTTCTACCAGATCTATTATGTTATATTCTCCTACATTCAATTAACATTTACACAAACTTCAGAATGTTTCTATTCAAATGATACCAAGAATATGCATATCCTTGCTTCTGGGCCTGAGCTACAGGCAGTTAGATTAGGGTATGTCTTCAGGCGGAAATTGAGAAGAAGGGATGCAGCCATAAAAGGTTAACTAGCTAGCGTTAGCTAGATGACTCGTTAGCTAACGTTACGAGACATGTGTGATCTTACACGTTGTTTACCTAGCTAAGTTCATTGTTAACCTAGCTAGCTACATCTCTTAAGCTAAAGTGTACAACACCCGTTGAACATGGCAGGTGTCAGTAAACGTTGGCAAAAAAGCGTAATGAAATTGTTGCCAGCAGAGCTGGTTAGGCTGTTTTCATGTTATCCAGAGGTAAACAAATCATCGGCCAGAGCGGCAAGTGAGCACTCTGAACGCCCCGAGAGCAAAACGAGATAGGTGGGGCTAAAGCTTAAGAGGGTTTGAACGATGCTGAATGGGTGTAGACAAAGAATGGCTCTTCACTAGATACCAAAACATTCAAAGGCCATTTTCTCAAAAGTGAGTTTACAAGTTTATCATCTTTCAAAGCAGAATTACTTCCCATTGTTCCTCACAAATGCAGTGTATGATATACCATTTTATATCTCTGAATCTCTACTTTTATCCAATGTAAAAAACACAATATTACTACATAAGACGGAATCCAGGGGGTGAGTCACATATGGACAAATAGGGCAATCTTCTGTATACTACCCCTACCTTGTCACAACACAACTGATTGGCTCAAACGCATTAAGAAGGAAAGAAATTCCACAAATTAACTTTTAACTAGGCACACCTGTTAATTGAAATGTATTCCAGGTGACTACCTTATGAAGCTGATTGAGAGAATGCCAAGAGTGTGCAAAGCTGTCATCAAGGCAAAGGGTGGCAACTTTGAAGAATCTCAAATATAAAATATATATTTTGATTTGTTTAACACTTTTTTGGTTACTACATGATTCCATATATGCTATTCCATAGTTTTGATGTCTTCACTATTATTCTACAATGTAGAAAATAGTAAAAATAAAGATAAACCCTTGAATGAGTAGGTGTGTCTAAATTTTTTACTTATACTGTATATATTCCCACAGGCCCTCATATGGCCAATCAGGATGCAATACACAAATAACACCACAGCATCCACATTAATGTAGAAGTGTTCAGAAACATATTCTATTCTTATTTACAATAAAAGTAACTCCAAAATGACACAATAATTTTGGTCCCCTAAAATGGTGGGACTATGTACAAAAATGTCTAAACGGTTCACCCGATATGGATGAACAGGGGCGCTTTAGTTTTAAAAGGGGGGAGGGGGACTTCTTTTTTTATCTAGCCGGATAAACAGTCCAAACAGACTATCCGACCGCTCAGTGTCGTCCGCATGGTCATACAGCACACCGTTGCCTCGTTTTGTATCACATTCCAATGATAAAACTGTGAGGAATGCAATTTCAGAATGTCCCCTCTGTCCCCTGTGAAAGTCACTCCCCGTGGATGAAAGTACTCTCAAATTCAAGCTGACAGTCTGCACTTTAACCCCATAGTCATTGTATCATTTAAAATTAGAAGTGCTGGAGTACAGAGCCAAAACAACAAAAAATGTGTCACTGTCCCACTAATTACAGAGGGCACTGTAAACATCCTTTACATTTTTTTATTCAGAGCCTACAGATGTAAGACATTAATTGGAGCCAGTTTGCTACCGCAAGAAAATAATCCTGCAGCAACAGGAAATGTGAATTATTGTGAATTATAATTAATGTACATATTTTGTAGGGGTTGGTACGTTTTTCAAATCTGACGTTTTAAATGAGAAATTACAAACTTTATAGCCTTTTTAAAACTGGAATACATTATATATGCATTACCTGCCGTGCAAGAACATTTTCAGCAACAACATAGTGATCAAATTAAGATCCTACATCTGTAGTAACAACATACTGAGAATAATCGGATATTTTAATTTTAGACATTTAGCAGACACTCTTATCCTGAGCAACAAGGCTTAAGTGCCTTGCTCAAGGGCACATCAACGTATTTTTCACCTTGTCAGCAATTCGAATCAGCAACCTATCGATTTCGGCCCGACGCTCTTTATCGCTAGGCTAACTAACGTCCATTACACATTAATCACACATTAAATGTAAAAATGACTGAGACATCACAGCTTATCTATGTCAACTAATCACAGTGGACGCAGAAAGTATTTCAACTGCTGCTCAACATCAAAATCTGGACTATTCATATTTTCAATTTCCAGCTACATCAAACATGCTAATTGAGAATATAACATATCTTTCACTATGTAAGGCTTACCTGCAATCTGAGGTACAGACAACACATTATACTAAAGAGTGAATGTTCACGGGCAGGTAATGGTAACCCTCTCTCCAAAAAAGCACAATTTCCTGTCTTCTATCTACAGACCTGTCAACTCATATACTTATAACTAAGTTACTACTCAGCATATACTGTACTAAATAAAGAATCTGTTGTCAAAACACTGATGATGAAACAACTGCATTAATCATATTAGATAACACAGACATAAAATAACAGGCCTCTAAATCATGGTTACATATTGCTTACTAATTACAATATAGGACATATTAATACTACACAGGTAGACACCATGCCCTAATCATAAACTGCATGATTTACTATAATACATTCTTGTGGTTTAACATTTTCCCTCACAGAAGAACTGTTGCTCAGGACAGGACAGTGATGTGTCAGCTTATTATGACTCTTTTTGACATAGGGCTGTCAGAGAAGGTAGGCTGGGTTGATCTGATGGGAGAGGAGCTGTAGTGACAGTTAAGAAACCTCAGTATGGGAAAGGTCAGGAACTCACTAAGTGAACATATATAAGCTACCATGAGCTCCCGTCTACCATCCAAACACCAGCAAAACAAATGGCTGGACTAGAGTAAGCCCAGTCAAACCAGCTACAGTAAGCCTAGTCTCACATTGCCATATGTTGTAGCCTAAGCCTGTAACCAGGAACATGAGACCAGGAGAGAGCACACTCAATAACCATGACCTACATTATAATAAAGTGATTCAGTACAAAACATGATGATCCCTCATTGCCAACAAATAGAAGGGAATACAACAAACACTGTGGTTTTTCTAGAATAGTAACAGAGTAATAGCATATGTTTGACAATCAGTGTCATTTAGAAAGCCTGATGCAGCAGAAGCAGAAGCACAGTGAGACACCCTTTTCTTTCCCTGCTAACACAGATCTCAAGGTGAAAGCCTCATTAATATCTCCTCACACCTGCCAAAAATCTGCCCTGCTGCTGTCACATACTAATTGCTTCTCTACCACACAAGAAGATGTGCTCTGGAAAAGATGAGCTCTTTTAATTAACCCCTCGACCGACTGTGGATTAACAAGAGGTGCTAATCCATTCAAACCTCATAGAAGAGGAAGTGCTGCCTTAACTCTCATGTTCTGCAGGACCATGGAAGCGGTTAAAGAACATCCGGTACTAGCTGCCTGCAGGTGCTGACTACAGGGGAAAGCTGTGGCTGTTAGGAGTCCCAAGCTATGACGAAGGAGAATACTAAAGAGGAGAAACACTGGATCTCCACACTGAGGAGCCCATCTGACAGAGAGCTGGCTCAGTCAGAGAGAGAGTGACAGCGTCAAATACACAGGTACTGCTGCTCAATGAGCTAAATCTAACAGAAACCAACTGTTGGAGTGAATGGGCCAAATGTAGGCACCCCTTAGCATATTCTCACAGCAGGAAGATGTTGCAATGTGAAGTCAAATATGTAAGATCAACATATCATATTGTATTAGGCCTATACCATTTACCACATCAATTCCACAATGTTTCCTTTGCACGTTAACTACTTCCAGCCATTGATTAGGGCATGGCTCCAGTTATGGCTTGATGCACTTCTGGTCCTATTATGTGCAGTAAAGCCTCAGAGTTAATCAATTCATACAGAGTCATTTGTGCAGCAGTAATTCAGGCAGCATTGCATAACAGGAGCCGTGCTAAATCACTGTCCGTGCCAGGAAACCAATGTCCAACCTGCATAATGCACTGCTGCTGACCTGCAAACACACCACACTGTAGCCCACAGTGTAGACAGCTCTGGAACGGTGCTGATCAAAAGCCAAAACTAATCTACACAGGGCCTAGGGAGGAGCGCTTTCCTATTCTTATCAAAAAGAAAAGCAAAAATACAGAGACCTCATCCACAGTCCAAAAAAACAAAAGGCCTACAGATTAGCATATGCTTTATTAGGTTGACAACATCTGACAGTTGTTCCAATTTTTCAATTTTAGTCTTGATTCACAGGACTCAGGAAAAAGCGGATTGCAATTACCACGCCCCACTCATACCCCCACTTCGCTCTAATCAAGGCTCAGAATCCCCAGAAGTCTTGAAGGAAAAAACATGCAGAGTTTAGGTTTGAGCTCTGTGTGATCCTTCATTTGCATCTTTACAATAAGAGTATCTCACGCACGCACACACACACCATAGACACTAATATTCTCCCCAAGGAACATACAAACATGCACACGCAGGCACACACACTCATGTTTGCATCAGAGCTTCAACCTGGATCACTACAGACACAGTGACATCTGCAGAGGTTAACTAACAACACATCAAAGTTCATCGTAACGGTGTGATAAGGTTACCAAGTGGAGCAGAGGGGCGAGAGGCCAGGGTGTGCCGGTGTTTTGAATCCAACAGTACATGATCCCTAGCGACTAATTAGCATTCAAAGCAGGGAGCCGCGCCACATAAACACTTGCCCACCTGCCGCAAAAGGCCCACATCACAAAGAATCCTCCCTGCCTCTCCTTGAGCAATACTGGCAGGCAGGCTTTTATGTGATACCTTGCACAGCAGACGGCACACCTCTTTCCCATGCAGTCCCTCCTCCCAACACATCAACAAATTAATGTATTGTAACAGAAGACCGCCCTTCAACTCAACACTTTAAAACTATCAGATCTAGAGTCAGTTTAGTAGTCTAGCTCTTCGTCCTTGGCCTCAAGAACAACATCTGAAAACAGACGAAATCTGTCAAAACTGAATTGTTATTTATTTCTGAGAGCATGAGCTCCCAAATATGGAGTTGATGTATGTATGTATCTCATACCAGCAGAAAAGCTGTAGCCAAGATATCCAGGAAAACATCAATGAAATACACAGGAAACAGGCTGGGGGGAAAGCCCGGAAAAGCAGCAGCCATGTTTGTTATTGGTTGGCCTCATCTGCTCTCTCCACCTGGGAACAGATGGAAAGAGTGTCTCTCTGCAGCAGTCAAATTAATAGGGAGTGGGACAGTTTATCAAGTCAGAAAGTAGGCAGGGTGCTGATGTGTTACCCATTTCTAATTCTCCTAATCTATGAGGTGTGGCACTGTCAACAACAAAGTGAAAGTCACGTGTGGCTCAGATTGTAGAGCATGGCGTTTGCAACACCAGGGTTGTGGGTTTGATTACAAACAGGGGACCAGTATTAATACAATTTAAAATGTATGTACTCACTTCTGTAAGTAGCTATGGAGGAAAGATTCTGCTAAATAACTGAAAACTAAACAGTAAGAAAGGAGGGGTTATTCTGAATATCACAGAATTGTCCCCCCTTGTCAGTGAATCCTAGCAATATCAGGTGAGAACACAGTCAATTGACTATTCCATTGTGTTCCCTCACTCTCTCTGCCTGTGTTTCAGAGGAGAGCCTCTGAAATTCTCCCACAGCACAAGGAAGGAACTAGAGCCAAGCAGTCTCATTCCTCACCCCCAACCATGCCTGGAGTGGAGCAGGAACTCAACTCACACCATGGAAATGTAGTACGTGTTTTGACTGGAGAGAGGATGTGGAATCTTGGAGCAATATGAACAGGGATTTCTGCTAGTTGGGATGCAGGAAACCAAGAGGAGGGAACCTAAAGTGCAACTCTTTCAGAAATGTTAACAATCAGCGTCTTTAGATTTTGTGTTGGGGGTTTCAAATCAAATAAGTTCTGAGCAGAACTCATGCGGTGCTGTGTGGCATGGAATTTCAGTTTCACTGTACGCGACGCTGCACCTGAAAGTAACAAAAACAGTTGAGCCGTTAAAGTGAAGGAATGAGGACTAGCTGAACAGACCTGTCTGCAAATTGATATCCTGATTCAGGCATGCTCAACCCACTGCATATTCCAATCTGCTTCTCAGATTTCTGCCCACAGAACAACAGTATAGCTGTGTGGTTTCGACCCCGTATGGGAAAATAATATGTCACTATTGTATGGAAGACACAGCATGAGGCATGGGCCTTGTTCTCTGTTTATAGACTAGGAATGGTTGCAAAGATTTTGTATGTGAGGGAGATACAGGGGGGAGTAGATCTGACAGTGTGATACTGTAGGCAGTGACTGACATGTTTAGACACAACCAGGCAGATCATCACTATAAGGCAAGATAGCCTAAAGCAACTCAACACATCCTCAGGTACCAACATTTTATTACGGAAGCGTTTTCTTTCCAACAGTTTGTTTTTCTCTGTGTGGTTGTTTGTTGGAGATGTGTTTTCCCCAAAACACACTATTTCCAGCACTTGTTGTGCCTGAGAGGCAGAGAAAGATGGGAATTACAGCCTGTCTGGACTTGTGAGACTGTGGCTTTGGGTTGGAGTTGAGAGTTGAGAGTTAGATTAAGTTAGTCAGGGTATCACTCTGTCTCTTAGTGTGAGGTTACTTAAAATCATCCGCATCAGCAACAGACTGAGACTATGAGGGCAGCACAAGAAGTGGATTGATACTGTGGGGAATAGGCCTATTTGTCAGGGCTAGATTAGAATAGACATCTTGTCCCAAATCAGCACATCAGCTATGTTGCAACTGCACCACTATATTACATTCTGCCTCATCAGGAGAATAAGTGTGTGTGTGTGGGGGGGGGTCACAACGCAAAATAATGTGACCTCCACATAAATAATTGTAAAGCCGCAAAAGTTAACAGTTGCCTATATCATTTTTGTGAGGTCGACGTTCCCCAAACGTGGTGGAAGGGGCAGTTTCTTTGTTCGTCTGCATTTACTCTGTGACAGCGAGTTGAAAGAGATTACATCATCTCCATTGTGAGTTCCGTGCTCTTTCGCTGTTTCCATTGGTTGACATATACCCGGCAGGCCCAAGCAGACAAAGCCGGGGCATTCCAACAGTTTAACAGGAGACAGTACCACAGTCATCCTCATCCCAGTCAGCTTTATCACCCCCATTCAACTCAATGGTGACATCGTAGGGCACCGGAGGACAGATTGCCAAGACAATCATTTACTCTTCTGCCTTTGGTCTGACAAACATTGCTTAATCATTCGAACAGGAGCCTACTCATTTTTTCATAACGTAATATATTTCTAGTCGTTATCCTTTATGGTTACGGAACGGTTGGCCAAAAGGTCAATCCGCTTCTTTGATTTCACAGAGCTTAGTCAGAATAGAAAGGAAAATAACATGGCCTTGTACTTGACACCAGACATGTGTATCAGTCCATTCAGTGGCACATCCCAGGGCCTGTTATGTCTGTTCTCAGCCTTCAACAGGAGGGAACAACAGGAGGGAATGCAGGCAACATTGCCCATTCAAGCAACACATTACTTGAGGAGAAAGACGATTTAAATCAAGGTGGACTAGACAGTGTCTTTCTAATTAGAATTCTAACTGATTATTCTAATTATTGTTGGATGTAAACATTTGAGCACCTTGAATAGGCAGGCAGCGGGCCAGGGTATTTAACTGGCCTGGAAGCATATTCCACCCTGTTATATTAACATGACATGTTATACATATACATAAGAGTAGGCCTGTCATGAACAAAGCAAACATTTAGTTTTAGTATTTCACTTCAAACACATTCCAGAGAGGCACTTTATAAAACTGAACTATGCTCCAATTGTTGCTCCTCCTATCTAGCATTCAGAGCTAGGAGTGAAGAGCCTGCCCTGGAGTCCACCTCCCTGACCCTGCTGTCATACTCTTGTGATAAGATATGTGAGCTGCATTTACCCTATACTATTGTATTATGTTAACCATGGGGGGGGGGGGGGGGGGGTTGTCTATGGCACAAAGCAGAGAATGGTTCACCCATCATGGGAGATTAAAATAGAAAGACACTTTTCCCCATAACAGTGTCAGCACTAGATTTATTTAAAGTGAAAACTCCATCATCATGAGGCACTGGTCCTGTTTGCATGATGATTTTGCTTCAGCAAAACAATATCAGACTAAATATAAGAGTAATGAGGTTAAGAAAATATTTATTCAACAGTAAAACAGAGGTCTTCAATTGTTATGACTATGGACCTGTCTGATGTTATCCCAGTCATCAATCTGCCATGTTTACAAAGAATGCTAATATTTTGTCCACTATGCAACTCAATATTCTTTCCTTCCCCTTTCTGACTCATCCCACCATAACCAATCCAGTTTCCTACAGAACAATGCCACGGATCAGCATACACTAATATGGGTAGAGAGAGACGGAAGAAATAGTAGGGCAGGGATCATCAACTAGATTCAGCCGTGGGCTGATGTTGTCTTGAACGGATGCTCGGGGGGCCAGAATATAATTACAATTTCTTTGTAGACTGTAAATACTTGGGAACATATTTCCAAAATTAAAATCACTTGGAGATGATGTCCTGGTGTTTTTACAGTCTTTCATGTCCAACAATTAACATGTTATGAAATTTGCTCAGAAAACCACAGGCTGCCAGTTGGGGAACCCTGTACCAGGGGGACTCCAATTTCAACACTGTGATGTTCAAGCTCTTATATGCAGAAGACAGAAAGTACAAACAGTGAGTGAGTGCTAAATCGACTGTATTTGGACTCCTTGTGACAGCTACTGGAACTGTCAGAAACAGCTGGCCAGAGAGGCCAAGTTAAAATCTCATGTCTAAGCGCATCCAGATTTGCCACTGTAGGAGCCCTTCAATGCCAAAACATTGCATGCCCTATAAAATGTTTACTACTCTACTTCATATTCCAGAAATGTATAACACTTTACATTAACCTGCTCTAATTCTTGTGTAGTAACTCTGTAATAATACTTTAGTATTTGCTTTAAAATCAAATCAAAGTGTATTTGTCACGTGCGCCCAATACAACGGATGTAGACCTTACAGTGAAATGCTTACCTACAAGCCCTAAACAACAGTGACTTTTTTAAGAAAATAATAGGTATTAGGTAAACAATAGAAAAGTAAAGAAAAAAAAGAAAAGAAAAAACAGCAAAAATAACAGAAGCGCGGCTATATACAGGTGGTACCGGTACAGAGTCAATGTGCGGGGGCACCGATTAGTCGGGCTAATTGAGGTAATATGTACATGTAGATATAGTTAAAGTGACTATGCATAGATGATAAACAGAGAGTATCAGTAGAGTAGAGGGGGTTGGCGTAGTAATAGTTCTGTCACGTTCCTGACCTGTTTTCCTTTGTTTTGTATTCATTTTAGTTGGTCAGGGCGTGAGTTGGGTGGGTTTGTCTATGTTTGTATTTCTATGTGGGGTTTTGTGTTCGGCCTGGTATGATTCTCAATTAGAGACAGGTGTGTATTGTTTGTCTCTAATTGAGAGTCATACAAAGGCAGCCAGGGTTTCACTGGTGTTTTGTGGGTGTTTGTTCCTGTGTCCTCACAGGACAGTTGAAGGTTAGTCACGTTTGTTGTTTTGTAGTTTGTAGTGTCTTGTTTGCTGTTTTTCATTAAAAGATGGCTTATTTCCCTCAATCCGCATCTTGGTCCTATCCATGCTCCTCCTCGTCTAAGGGGGAGAACAACATTGACTGCCTTTACAAGTTCAATAGTTACAGTGTTACTTACTAAACAGCTGTACATCCTGAGAGCAACAATGTAAAACTAAGAACTAAACTAATACATTGCCTGCTTTATTACAACAGCAATGTCTAGTCAGCTGTGTCAGATCATCAGTTAGCCTACTTTAGCTGATGTAAAGTATCAATTTCCCAAACAAACTGTGTTAATTTGGCCATTCTGTCCAAAACAGAGAATGCAAGGTAGGTGTTCTTTGTTTGAGTTCGAGACGAACCCTCAGGCTTTGAGGCATCTCACTGACAAAGAGACAAACAGACAGTTTAAAGGCCAAGTTAGCATACTGTATGTCCTAACCGCAGTGTTGAGCAATATTGTACATGAATTCAGCTTCTGTACCTATAGTGGTTGAGTAGACAATAGTGTTATGCCTTGTGACAGTCCAACCTGCATATGTGTTGCCTGGCTTATAGAAAGATCCATCAACATGAACCCTTCAGAAACATTAACCCACCACTTGTAGAGGCATGGGTTAACAGACCTAACAATATGTATGTGGTTCTCAACCTTTTTCACAAATGTTCGGTTATTGTACCAACTGATTTTTCCTCTACCCGTAGTACCCCTGAAGTACCCCCTCATGTGCATTTTACCATAGGCCTATGGTCTCATGAGTCTTCTCAAGTACCCCCTATGGATAGGCCAAGTACCTCCAGGGGTCCTAGTAGGCTACCCTGGTTGGGAACCACTGGTTTATATATACCAAAGGAGAGTACTACAACGAAAGCTGCAGCATAACAGGTCTATTACAGCGCTATTAAACCATGTCAATTTGCTCGATACCACCTGTAAATCAGCAAACCCAAGCTGGACTCGAAACAATGCACATTGTCCTTGAAAATCATGATACAGTGATGCATTGCATTGATCATGACATGACCAAAATTGACATTTTCCACTCCAGTCACGTGCAGCGTGCGCGTTCTAAACCCACAAAGCAACCTTTCTGGATCCCTCCTAATTTTGGGAAAGAAAATACCCTGATTGCGTATTCAAATGTAGATTACTTACTAGTAGAGCACATAAATCGGTCATATTTTGCTGTTTAACATGCTAATTGTTTGGGGAGACAATCCAGATGTTGCTTGCGCTCATGTAGCCTACCCCCAAAACACCATGCACATGACATGCATCGTTCCCCAACGACATAACGCAGGTTTGCGACTCACCTTTTCTTGTCTCTCCCTTATTAACCGTTGGATGGCATGAACACAATACTACGCGTTTTCCCCCCTTTTGCTTCTAGTGGAAGACCCTTCAGTGTAAAAAAAGAAATATATACAGGAACAACGTTAACTATATGGCTTTAAAGCAGATGTTTCCGTTCCCGTTAAAATCACAATGATCTTTGCGCCTTCCTCAGAGATGCAGTCTAACTTAGAAGTTGGATCCAAAGTTACTGGTTTGCCTCGCTGCGCTATGCAGTTGCTGTAGGGATGAGATCATACCAATATTACCAACCACCCTCCCGTCACTGTACTGGAATCTCGCGAGAGGGCTTCATACAATAAAGCGAACGTTACTGTGGTAACAAAGCAATTTCTGCTCACCTGGTAGTGTTTCTGCTGAAGCTCTTTTTGAAATTGCCCAAAATATAACAAGGTCTATCTAGGACAGAACATGTGAAAGCAACTGCAATACTTTGCAAATCAGTCAATGTGACTGAATGCAATCAATCATTTCCATGTCATATCAGCTTTCTGTTACTCTAATGGGTTATGAAAGGCTTATTATCTGTGTTCATTTTGCCTATGGGGTATAGGGACTATGGATTGTTTCTGGACTGAGCTACAGTCTTACATTAGCCAAGGCACTCATTGTACTTGCAAAAAACACAAGTCTCAGAGAATCCTTAACTGTTGTCACAGATCTCCCCAAGGGCTGACAATGCATAAATGACATTAGGGCATTACTCAGCAGCAATGTCTCTCTGTCTCAGCCAGCAGTAGATGTGACTGTTTGAGAGAATATGCAATGCTCACTCTCTTCCTCTACTGCTGGGTGGCTCTGCCTAAACTTCCCTTTTAATAGAACTAAAACAAAGAGGATAGGAAGAATCACTCCAGGTATTCTAGCGTTCAGTGAGGACACAGTGCAAGAGGATGAATTGGGTGGCTGCAACCTGGACTCACGTAATATAGTAAATGCAAATCCGGGACACGACAATTAGTATGATGTGTTACATTTCGTATGGTCGATGTCCATTATCCATTTCATATGATATGTTATCAATTCCAATTTGATGTGGCTAATGTTAGCTAGGTGGCTAAGTGTCTAATGTTAATGTTTGCTATGTGGCTAACATTAGCTAGGCTAGGGGTTATGTCTTAAGGTTAGGGTTAAGGTTGGGATAAAGTGTTAAGGTTAGGGTTAAGGTTAGGGTTAGGGGAAGGGGAAGGGTTAGCTAACATGCTATGTAGTTGCAAATTAGCTAAAAAGTAGTTAGTAGTTGCAAAGTTGATCCTTAGTTAAATGTACAAAACTTGTCTGCGATGAGATTCAAACACGCAACCTTTGGGTTGCTGGACGTTCGTGTTATATGCCCGCACACCCCGACTTCGCGTTATATGCCCACCCCTGACCAACTGACTTACCAACCACCCTATTGCCTTAAGTAACCATCTGTCTTATGTAACCATACCAAATGTAACATATCACCATTGGCGTTTTTAGCATGTAAATCTTGGTGGGGCAAACCCCTCCCAAAATATTTGATGCATGCCAGCAAAGCCACTACTGTCACACCCTGAAATGTTGCACCTGTCTTTGTGCTTGTCTCCACCCCCCTCCAGGTGGCGCCCATCTTCCCCATTATCCCCAGTGTATTTATACCTGTGTTCTCTGTTTCTGTTGCCAGTTCGTTTTGTTCATCAAGCCTAGCAGTGTTTTTGCCCTTGCTCCTGTCTGTTTCTAGTTCCTGTTTTCTAGGTTTCTGCCCTGACCCTGAGACTGCCTTCCGTTCTGTACCTTTTTGAAAACTCTGTTTATTAAGTTTTACACACACAAGACAACACAAAGCAATATAAATAATATACTCAACTAGAAAAAATACAAATAATATATATATTTTTTAATAGCTTTAAACATACCATACTTTAGACAAGTTAAACACACCATGCAGAAGGCTACAAAGGTTAAAAGGCAATCTATAGTACAGGGACAGAGCAAACACCTCACCATTGTTCCTGTAAACAGTCAAGGGATAGGGGTGGACAAATGCAACCACTCACAAACAGTCATGGCCACAGACCGACCATCCACTGGACCAAAAATAAAAAGTTTACAATGTTTTAAAATAAATGAAAAATGACTAAAAATCATTTTATGTAGGCGTGAACAATTTTTTAAAATTATAAATAAAAAACTGTGAAAAACAAGCTCACATTTTAGTCTCTGACCGGGAAAGATGAACAAGGCATCCGTAGGTCACTATCAATAAGCACATCAACCTTAATGCCCCCCCCCCCCCAGAAAAAAACTGAAAGAAATGCTCATCTAACCCTTAAGTCACAGGGGGGTCAAACACAGACTTATTTTTGTTTTAATATGAATGCCATCAGAGGATGGACTGTTTAAAGTAAGACCGGAATGGAGCCCAAGCCTCATTAAACAGTTTGGGGTTCCCAGGTGTATTGAATTAAATGTTTTCTAGTTTCAGAGAGCACAACACACCTCTCACCCAATATTTATAAGATGGGGGAACTGCCATCTTCCAGTTCTGTAGTATTAGCCGTCTAGCTAAAAGAGTTGTATAAGCAACAGTGTCCAACTGGATTCTTAACGGGGGGGTACCTATGGGCAGTACTCCAAAAATGTCTGTAAGGGGAGACGGATCTATAACAGTGTCATATATATCATAGAAACATTTAAATATTAATTCCCAGAAACCTGACAGTTTATGACAGCCCCAAAACATATGCAACAGTGTGGCTGGTTCCATTTTACATCTGACACAGGTAGGATCAAAATCAGAGTATATTCCTCCAAGTTTGGCCCCGGACCAGTGGATACGGTGAACCACCTTGAATTGAATGAGGCTGTGTCTAGTGCTGAAAGAGGACGAATGCACCCTGTGCAGCACAGATTCCCAGGTGTCTTCCCCAAGTTCCTCCCCCAAATCCTTTTCCTATCGAGTGTTTAAAGGCACCAAAGAAGGGTTCTGTAAGTCATGAATGATTGCATATACATCTGAAATTGCGCCCCTAGGAAGCTTGTTCAGCTCAAAGATGCTCTCTATAGCTGTATTCACAGGCCTATGGGGAAATGCAGGTGTGTTAGCTCTGACAAAGTTCCTAGTCTGGAGATAGCGGGAAAAGTGGGATTGAGGGAGGTTGAACTTTTCCTGTAGCTGAGCAAAAGAGGCAAATCATCAAAGAATAATTGGGCTAGTGAGGAGAGGCATAGTGATTGCCAGATGGCAAAAGCCCCATCATTCAAAGATGGAGGAAATAAAATGTTCTGATTAATTGGGCCTGATAGAGAAAAGCCTCAAAGGCTAAAGGCTAAACGGAATTGATTCCAAATTTTAAGAGACTGCTTTACAATTGGGTTGACCCACCTTTTGCCTCGGGACACTGGGAGAGGCGAGCACAACCCAGAAGAAAGTGCAGCAGGTTTACACGATTCAGACTCCATCTAGACTCAGAGTGGTCTAGGGGCAGTAGGATCAGTCTGCAGCCAGTACAGAAGGGCTCTGAAATTTGCAGCCCAATAGTATGTCTGAAAATTTGGTAGAGCTAAACCCTCCAATGTCTTAGGCTTCTGTAAATGTTTTCTACCAATCCGTGGTACCTTGCCATCCCAAATAAAATACATGAATGTTTTTTTTTCAGGGCTCTGAAAAAAAAAAAAAAAAAACATTCGCTCAGGTCCCGAAGTCGCTGAGAACGACCTTTGTTTTGGTTGGTTGTATAAGAAATAATTTGGCCATGTAGGTATGCTTTGAGAGACTCCCATATGGTAGAGCAGGACATACCTGGTGTTGAATTAGTTTCTAGGAATAAGGTGATTTCAGAAGAAATGAAATTGACAAACTCCTTATCTGAGAGTAAAATGGGGTTAAGACGCCATTGATAACACATAAGAGGTCGCTGGGGAAACTCTAGTTCAAGCATTAATGGTGAATGTTCAGAAATAACAATACTCTCGTAAGTACACCGCCGAAGGTTAGGCAGAAGTTTTTTGTCCAAAAATAAGTAATCAATCCGGGAGTATGTTTGATGAACATGAGAATAAAAAGGAAATAAACGGATGTAGGAAACGCCAGACCTCAAACATAGCATATTTCTGAAGAAAATATTGAATAAGTAGGGCACATTTAGATGGGCCTGTAGTTCTTCGTGAGGACTTGAAATGAAACTTGTGTCATCCCAAAACAAGAGGGGTAGAAAACAGTTTACCGGTTACTATAACGTATCGTCCCATTGGATCAGCAATAACCTCAGAAGCTACAAAGGGAGTAGATGTGTCAAACAAAATGGCAGCACCTCTTGATTTACTATCAAAGTTAGAGTGGAACACTTGACCAACCCAGTCCCTACGCATCCTAAAATGCTCACCAGTCCTCAAGTGAGTCTCTTGTAGAAATGCAACATTTGTATACAAACCCTTTAAGTGTGTCAACACCCTCTTACGCTTCACAGGGTTGTTAACCCCTTTGATGTTCCACGAAATGTACTTCATTGCATTATTTCGCCCACCCTGGTCATTCCCGTTATAAAACCCTGTCATTAGAGCATAGAGTGGAAAAGCAATGAGTGCGCAAAAACCCCAGAATAACTTGTCTCAGAGTAAACTCCAACTCCCCAAGACTAGTGTGTTATAACTAAACATAATTGTACCACAGGTGGGCTACTTACTATCCACAGTTCGCAAGCAACAGTTGCTGATCTATGAGCAAGTTCAAGACTTATTGATGCGACGTTGAATGTGAGCCATAGCCTCATCTGGAGACTCAAATGTGTAGTCTTTACCATCATGAGATAGCCATAACCGGGCCGGGAATCTCAGTCTATACTTCCCACCTGGATGGTCCCGTAGTAATCGTTTGGCCTGTCCGAAAGCTGAGCTCTGCCTGGAAACCGTGGGGGAGTAGTCCTGTTAGATGGAGAAGCTCTGTCCTTGAAAGCTCAGAGTGGTATTGCGGGCTCGTCGGAGAATCTCTATCTTCTCATGGAAAAAGTGCACTCGAAGAATTATGTCACGGGGCCTCTCACCATCCCGGGGATTTGGGCGCAGCGACCTGTGGGCACGATCAATCAGGGGCTTCTCATCTAAGGCAAGAACATCCTTCAGCAGCCCAGAAATGAAATCCGTGGCGCGAGGCATTTCCGCTGACTCTGGGACCGATACAAGTCTCAGGTTATTGCAGCAAGAGAATCCCTCTAAACTCACACAACTCTCCTGCACCTTTTTCAAATCCGCATCCAGGCGTTTCACGTCAGCCTCCAGGGATGTAGTTAAATCAGAGACATTGGTAGCGGAGGTCTCCAGTGCTGCAATCGTTGTAGTGTGCGATGCTGTTGTTGTTTTGAGTGATGTGATTGCTGGCACCGTCTCGTTCCGCAGGATGGTTAGATCTGCATTTAAAGTATCAGAAACCTCCTGTATTCAGGCCTCAATCGTAGCAACTACCTCCGTTTTCATTTCAACTATCTCAGAGCGTAGTAGTTTGATGGCCTCGAGAATGTTCATTTCAGCACCGCCAGGCCAAGCAGCACCCCCGGGTAAAGTGTGTGTCCCCGGGCCTTCAGACTCAGGAGAGGGCGGTGATGAGAGAAGGTCTTGTAAGCCGGGTTTTCTCAAAGTCATGCTTTTAGCCTTATGTTTCGTCGACATGCTGACATTCGAAAGCAAAGTAGTCTGGGTTTTTACGGAAAGGGATCACCAAACTAATATTTGAAAATAAATACGGTTCTGCTGCAAAATTCACATAAACTTTAAGAATACCTCTAGGGCACTGCATCTCAGCGCTAGCTGCGCCACCAGAGTCTCTGGGTTCGTGCCCAGGCTCTGTCGCAGCCGGCCGCGACCGGGAGGTCCGTGGGGCGACGCACAATTGGTCTAGCGTCGTCCGGGTTAGGGAGGGTTTGGCCGATAGGGATATCCTTGTTTCATCGCGCTCCAGCGACTCCTGTGGCGGGCCGGGCGCAGTGCACGCTAACCGGCCAGGTGCACGGTGTTTCCTCCGACACATTGGTGCGGCTGGCTTCCGGGTTGGAGGCGCGCTGTGTTAAGAAGCAGTGCGGCTTGGTTGGGTTGTGCTTCGGAGGACGCATGGCTTTCGACCTTCGTCTCTCCCGAGCCCGTACGGGAGTTGTAGCGATGAGACAAGATAGTAATTACTAGCGATTGGATACCACGAAAATTGGGGAGAAAAGGGGGTAAAAAAATATAAAATAATTTTTTTTAAACTTTGAGAATACCGCGTGAGGTAAACGGAAAACACGTCAGTCGCACATGGCGTCCCTCCAATCCCCCCGTTCTGTTCCTTTTGAACTCTGATCTGGATTACTGACTTCTGCCTGCCCTTGACCTGTCATTTTGCATGCCCCCTGTTCTAGTAATAAACTTTTATTACTTCGACACTGTCTGCATCTGGGTCTTCCCTAAAAAGTGATAGTATGAACTGGCCTTGACCGACCCAGCAGACTTGGACCAGCTCCACAATGCCATCTCCTCCCAAGGAGCCACCATTGGAAGGCACGAGGACTTGCTTCGTGGTCTGATGGAAGGGTTCCAGACCTTGGCCGAACGCCATGACCGAGCGTTGAACATATTGCTGGAGCAATTCCGTGGGTTGTCTGTTAGGCAACCTACCACGACTATAAACTCCGAGCCCCTCAGTAACGCGGATGTTAGCAGCGCCACCACCCCGGTTTCCCGGGAACCCTGCTTACCTCACCCGGAATGCTTCGATGGAGAGTCGGACACCTGTCGGGCGTTTCTCGCTCAGTGTTCCCTCATCATCGAGCTGCAGCCCTCCTCCTTCCCTTCGGACTGCTCTAAGATAGCGTACCTCATCATGCCAATGTCCGGGAGGGCTCTCGCCAGGGCTAACGCAGTATGGGAATAACAGTGTGCTTAAGTCTGGAGGAGTTTGTGGCAGAGGTAAAAAACATTTTCAATGCTCCATTGTCTGGGAGAGAGGCTGCCCGGAAGTTACTCCAGCTTCGGCAAGACTCCAGCAGTGTGGCAGACTATGCGGTGGATTTCCCGCACGATGGCCGTTGAGAGTGCCTGGAACCCGGAAGCGTGGTTTGACATGTTCCTGCACTGAGTTTCGGGGGGAAGTAAAGGACGAGCTTGCAGTCCGGGAACTACCGACAAATCTCAACTCGCTCATCGCCTTGACCATTCGGATCGATGGGCGACTACGGGAATGAAGGAAGGAGAGGAGATTTGATTTCACTCGCCCGCCCAAGGATTCCACCTCACCTCCGCGGCATCCCGATGGCTCCGTTGCTGAGAGAACCCGAGGCTACCCGAGTTCCCCCGAGAGTCTCCGAAGTCTGCCGATTCACCTCTATCTGAGCCAATGTAACTAGGCAGAGCTAGGCTGTCTCCAGTCGAACGGCTATACAGGCTTCACTCTAAGCGTTGCCTGTATTGCGGGACTACTGGTCATTTCATCTCCACCTGTCCACTAAAAGACCAGGCTCACCGGTAGGAGCAAGTACTCTGGTGGGCCATCCGGAGAACTTTTCCTCTCCCCTTATTCGCACCTCTTTTCATGCCATTTTGCTGTGAGGGAACCAATCGAAATCATTCTGGGTACTCATTGACTCTGGGGCCGATGAGAGCTTTATTGACGCTACCCTGGCGTCCGAGCTGGGCATCCCCATTCAGCCCCTCTCCATTCCCATGGATTCGAAGACCAAGGCTATGGAGACCTACATTGAGGAACTACATCTGCTTCCCCCGCCGGCGGAGGACAAAACCCTACGCCCGTGCATCGTCTACCGGGGCCTCACTCATCTCCTCGGCCTTCGAGCCGCTCCAGGGGGCCACCGTGTTCTCCAAGCTGAACCTAAGGAACGACTACCACCTGGTGCGGATACGGGAAGGGGACAAGTGGAAACTGCCTTCAACACGGCCAGTTGTCACTACGAGGATCTGGTCATGCCATTTGGCCTTACAAACGCACCAGCAGTGTTCCAGGCTCTGGTTAATGATGTTCTCTGCGAAATGTTGAACCGGTTCGTCTTCATCTACCTCAAAGACCAATAATAAGTGTCCCACGTCCGACAGTTTCTCCAACGCCTCCTGGAGAACCAGCTTTTTGTGAAAGCAGAGAAGTGCGAATTCCATCGCTCCACCATCTCCTTCGTGGGTTAAATCATCGCTGCAGGGAGTGTACAGATGGATTCCGGGAAGGTGAAAGCGGTGGTGGATTTGCCGCAGCCTACATCCAGGGTGCAGCTGTAACGTTTCCTGGGATTCTGAAACTTTTATCGCCGCTTTATCCGGGGTTATAGCACCCTGGCTCCCCCCCTGTCTGCACTCAACCTCTCCCAAGGTTCTGTTCACGTGGTCTCCAGCTGCTGACCCGGCATTCCGGGATCTCAAACACCGTTTCACCACAGCTCCCATCTTGGTTCATCCTGACCTGTCCCGCCAGTTCGTGGTGGACGCCGACGCTTCGGATGTCAGAGTGGAGGCTGTCCTGTCCTAGCGTTCTACCCTGGAACTCAAGTTACATCCCTGCGCATTCTTCTTCCATTTCCTCAACATCACGGAGAATAACTACAATGTAGGGAATCGTGAGCCTCTCGCGGTGAAGATGGCGTTGGAGGAGTGAAGGCACAGGCTGGAGGGGGCGGAACATCCATTTATTGTGTGGACCGACCACAAGAACCTGGAATATCTCTACACCGCCAAGCTTCTCAATTCCAGGCAAGCTAGGTGGGTCCTGCTTTTCACCCCGGTTCAACTTCTCCCTCTCATACCGACCGGGATCCAAGAATGTCAAGTCGGATGCGCCGCTATAGCCCCATGGCTACTACCCCGGAACCCGAGACCATCCTTCCCACCTTGTCCCTGGCGATGGCACTCAGCTGGGGAATAGGGAAGCAGGTCAGTGAGGCACAGCATTCCCACTACCCCAGAACCCGAGACCATCCTTCCCACCTTGTCCCTGGCGATGGCACTCAGCTGGGGAATAGGGAAGCAGGTCACTGAGGCACAGCATTCCCAGCCGAACTGCCTGGTCTCCGCCAACTCCACCACCTCGAGCCAGCAACTAGTGTGGGTCGAATACGCCCGCAACACCCTTGCTCTGCCACGGGTCTCTCGACCTTTGAGTGTTCCCTGGGTTATCAGCCCCCGCTCTTCCCGGAGCAAGAGGAAGAGGCCGGCATACCTTCAGCCCAGATGCTTGTCCGCAGCTGTTGCTGTACCTGGAAGAGAGCCCGGTCGGCCCTTCTCAAGACCACCTCCAGGTATCAACGACAAGTGGACTGCCACCCGACCCCGGCTTCCCGGTATTGTCTCGGGCAGAAGGTATGGCCTTCTACCCGGGATCTGCCCCTCCGGGTGGAGTCCCGCAAACTTTTCCCACGGTTTATCGGCCCTTTCCCCATCTCAAAGGTCATTAGACCCTCTGCTGTTTGTCTTCTGTTGCCCCGTACCCTCTGTATATATTCCACTTTTCATGTGTCTAGAATCAAACCCATATCTCAAAGCCCTTTGTCTCCTGTTTTTGGACTCCGATCTGGATTCCCGACATCTGCCTGCCCTTGACCTGTCATTTTGCCTGCCCCCTGTTCTACTGGAGCTGATAAGAGGCAATCCGTAATTTTGATTAAGACATTAATGAGCAAGCTAGGAAGGACATAGTCAATATAACTATTTGTTCAGCACTTTTGAAATGTACAGCAACAGAACTCAGAACATGGGCTGTTCTTACAGTATTCTCCCTGTACAGAACCGTAGGATAATTAAAAGGGTCATATAAGCAGACAATGAAAGCTCTTACAATATTCGATTATGACATTTCTCTAAAACAGGCTATAGGCTACATGTGCACCACCAAGTCAGAACAGTAGGCAAAATTATGCGGGGAAAAGGGACCAAATTATTAGCGTAAGGCACATGGGCTACTAACAGCTTACTACACAACATACACTTAGTATTACTTTCTTAGCTACAGTATGCATATCTCCCTGGCATATTACATAATTTATGCAGCAGCACACTATACATTTTTGGACTCACCTTGTTGTGCTCTGCTCACTTGAACAGGAAGGTGGCGCAACGGTCCCTCGTGGGCAAATTTTGTCATCAAACTTTGTCATCAAAGTCTGGCATTCTTTGGATTTCTGGTTCTTTCAAGACAACTGGGAACTCGTTAAAAAAACAAGGTCGAATCATGACATGGATTGACAGCATGGTCTTGTTGAATGTTTGTCCTTTTAAGCTTGGAAAAGAGATTCTCAAAACCAGACTTGGACCGCACACCCACTTCACTGAATAGCAGGCAACTGATTGCTTTGCAATGCTTGCAGTTAGCCACTGATTCCTTCCAAACCACTCATTGTTGAATTTGCGATTTCCAACTTGTTCTGTAATGTTTCTGTCCAACGGCTGATGAGCACCGATATGTTTTATCTGCAATTTCTCTTCATAATTTCTCTTCATATGACAAGGATTGAAAAGGATTTGCCAGTAGATTGTCGAATTGATTCATGATGATGACTGCTAGCTTGCTAGCTAGGATTTTTAAAGTATGATGTTGACATGATCAGTCCAATCAAAGCTATGGTAGATATAACATGATTTGACGTAATTTTATCTGAAGCCAATGACCTTGAGCCTTCTTGGACGGGCACTTCTAATGTACCCAAGTGGCTAGAATTTTCAAGCTCTACTCGTAGATTTTGCGGTGACGCAGTGTCTCCATGAGTGACAGAACACTGAGCCAATCACAACGTAACTAGAGAACATTACCAACCCCTACGCTCCGTATTTTCCGCGGGCTGCCCCAGCACCACAGAAAGCACTGAACTAGGCTGAAACACCTGCATTTTGGAGCTGCCTTACTCAAAAAAGCGAAAAAGAGACCATGTTTGTATGCAGCTTTATTAAGTTAAGATTTCTTTTTACACTGTTTGCAAATTGGTATGTGACACATATTAATGCCAAAATAACATGCAAGATAGGCAACAAAAAACAAAACAGGTGGGGCTCATAACAGGTGGCACACTGGGTCGCAAGTGCATATCATACTAATTTTCAGTGGTGTAAAAAGTACACAATTGTAATACTTGAGTTAAAGTAAAGACACCTTAACAGAAAATGACTCAAGTAAAAGTGAAAGTTACCCAGTAAAATACTAATTGAGTAAAAGCATCTGGTTTTAAATGTACTTAAGTACAGTGGTAGAAAAAGTACTACATTGTCATACATTTACAAAGTAAATGTAAATGCTATACATCAAATTCCTTATATTAAGCAAACTAGACGGCACTATTTTCGTATTATTTTAAATTACGGACAGAAAGGGGCACACTTCAATTTACAAACACAGTAGTTGTGTTTTGTGAGTCCGCCAGATCAGAGGCAGTAGAGTGACAGAGCGTTATATTAATAGGTGCCATAATTCTGTCCTGCTTGAACATTCTAAATGTAACGAGTACTTTGTGTGTCAGGGAAAATGTAAGGAGTAAAAAGTACTGTAACGGTCGTCCTCCTCCTCTTCGGATGAAGAGGAGGAGCAGGGATTGGACCAAAGCGCAGCGTGATGGTTTGACATAACGAAGTTTATTAAAGTCAAAACGAAAACCGAAAACACTTCAACAAACTACAAAATAACAAACGAACGTAGACAGACCTGAACAATGAGAACTTACATATAACACGAAGAACGCACGAACAGGTATAGACTACAACAAAACGAACGACAACGAAACAGTCCCGTATGGTGCAACATACACAGACACGGAAGACAACCACCCACAAACAAACAGTGTGAACAGCCTACCTTTATATGGTTCTCAATCAGAGGAAAAACGTCAAACACCTGTCCCTGATTGAGAACCATATAAGGCTAATTACAAACGACCTAAACATAGAAACACATAACATAGAATGCCCACCCCAACTCACGTCCTGACCAACTAAACACATACAAAAATAACAGAAAACAGATCAGGAATGTGACAGAACCCCCCCCCCCCCCCCCCCCCCTCAAGGTGCGAACTCCGGACGCACCACCAAAAGTCTAGGGGAGGGTCTGGGTGGGCATCTGTCCACGGTGGCGGCTCAGGCTCTGGACGTGGTCCCCATCCCACCATAATAAATCCCTGCTTTTTTAGCCTCCTCCCAATGACCACCCTCCAAATTAACCCCACTGGATTAAGGGGCAGCACCGGACTAAGGGGAAATACCGGAATGAGGGACAGCACCGGAATGAGGGGCAACACCAGAATGAGGGGCAACACCAGAATGAGGGGCAACACCAGAATGAGGGGCAACACCGGATTGAGGGGCAACACCGGATTGAGGGGCAGCTCCGGACTGAAGAACGGCAGCTCCGGACTGGATGGCGGATAGTGGCTGGCTGGCTCTGGCGGATCCTGGCTGGCTGGCTCTGGCGGATCCTGGCTGGCTGGCTCTGGCGGATCCTGGCTGGCTGGCTCTGGCGGATCCTGGCTGGCTGGCTCTGGCGGATCCTGGCTGGCTGGCTCTGGCGGATCCTGGCTGGCTGGCTCTGGCGGATCCTGGCTGGCTGGCTCTGGCGGATCCTGGCTGGATGATGACTCTGGCGGATCCTGGCTGGATGATGGCTCTGGCTGGTCATGGCTGGATGACGGCTCTGGCTGGTCATGGCTGGCTGGCTCTGGCGGATCCTGGCTGGATGACGGCTCTGGCTGGTCATGGCTGGATGACGGCTCTGGCTGGTCATGGCTGGATGACGGCTCTGGCTGGTCATGGCTCGCTGACGGCTCTGGCTGATCCTGTCTGGCGGAAGGCTCTGGCTGATCCTGTCTGGCTGAAGGCTCTGGCTGATCCTGTCTGGCTGAAGGCTCTGGCTGATCCTGTCTGGCGGAAGGCTCTGGCTGATCCTGTCTGGCGGAAGGCTTTGGCTGCTCCTGTCTGGCGGACGGCTCTAGCGGCTCCTGTCTGGCGGACGGCTCTAGTGGCTCCTGTCTGGCAGACGGCTCTGAAGGCTCATGGCAGACAGGCGGCTTTGCAGGCTCAGTACAGACGGGCGGCTTTGAAGGCTCAGTACAGACGGGCAGTTCATGCGGCGCTTGGCAGACGGACAGGTCAGACGGCGTTGGGCAGACAGGCAGTTCAGGCGCTGTTGGGCAGACGGGCAGTTCAGGCGCCGTTGGGCAGACGGGCAGTTCAGGCGCCGCTGGGCAGACGGCAGACTCTGGCCGGCTGAGACACACTGTAGGCCTGGTGCGTGGTGCCGGAACTGGAGGTACCGGGCTAAAGATACGCACCTTCAGGCTAGTGCGGGGAACAACAACAGGGCACACTGGACTCTCAAAGCGTACTATAGGCCTGGTGCGTGGTACCGGCACTGATGGTACCGGGCTGAGGGCACGCACATCAGGGCGAGTACGGGGAGAAGGATCAGTGCGTACGGGGCTCTGGTGACGCACATGAGGCTTGGTGCGTGGTGCCGGAACTGGAGGCACTGGGCTGGATACACGCACCACAGGGAGAGTGCGTGGAGGAGGAACAGGGCTCTGGAGACGCACTGGAAGCCTGGTGCGTGGTGTAGGCACTGGTGGTGCTGGGCTGGAGCGGGGAGGTGGCGCCGGAAATACCGGACCGTGCAGGCGTACTGGCTCCCTTGAGCACTGAGCCTGCCCAACCTTACCTGGTTGTATGCTCCCCGTCGCCCAACCAGTGCGGGGAGGTGGAATAACCCGCACCGGGCTATGTAGGCGAACTGGGGACACCATGCGTAAGGCTGGTGCCATGTAAGCCGGCCCGAGGAGACGTACTGGTGGCCAAATATGTAGGGCCGGCTTCATGACATCCGGCTCAATACTCAATCTAGCCCTGCCAGTGCGGGGAGGTGGAATAACCCGCACCGGGCTATGCACACGCACAGGAGACACCATGCGCTCTACTGCGTAACACGGTGTCTGCCCGTACTCTCGCTCTCCACGGTAAGTACAGGGAGTGGGCGCAGGTCTCCTACCTGACTTCGCCACTCTCCCTTTTAGCCACCCCCCCCCCCCCCCCCCAAGAAGTGTTTGGGGTTTACTCACAGGCTTCCTACCGCGTCGTCGTGCTGCCTCCATTCGCCGGTATCCCTCCTCGCACTGCGCCAGAGAATCCCAGGCGGGCTCCGGCACTCGCCCTGGGTCGATCGCCCACCTGTCGATCTCCTCCCACGCAGTGTAACCCAGATCCTTCTCCTGCTTCCGAGCTAGCTCCTCGAAACGCCGCCTCTCTGCTCTCGCTGCCTCCAGCTCAGCTTTGGGGCGGCGATATTCTCCTGCCTTAGCCCAGGGTCCTTCTCCATTCAATATTTCCTCCCAAGTCCACGAGTCCTGGTTTTTAGGTCGCTGCTGCTGGTCCCTCTCACGCTGCTTGCTCCATGGTAGGTGGGTGGTTCTGTAATGGTCGTCCTCCTCCTCTTCGGATGAAGAGGAGGAGTAGGGATTGGACCAAAGCGCAGCATGATGGTTTGACATAACGAAGTTTATTAAAGTCAAAACGAAAACCGAAAACACTTCAACAAACTACAAAATAACAAACGAACGTAGACAGACCTGAACAATGAGAACTTACATATAACACGAAGAACGCACGAACAGGTATAGACTACAACAAAACGAACGACAACGAAACAGTCCCGTATGGTGCAACATACACAGACACGGAAGACAACCACCCACAAACAAACAGTGTGAACAGCCTACCTTTATATGGTTCTCAATCAGAGGAAAAACGTCAAACACCTGTCTCTGATTGATAACCATATAAGGCTAATTACAAACGACCTAAACATAGAAACACATAACATAGAATGCCCACCCCAACTCACGTCCTGACCAACTAAACACATACAAAAATAACAGAAAACAGGTCAGGAACGTGACAAGTACAGTATTTCCTTTAGGAATGTAGTGGAGTAAAAGTAAAAGTTGTCAAAAATATAAATAGTAAAGTAAAGTACAGATACCCCAAAAAACTACTTAAGTAGTACTTAAAGGTATTTTTACTTGAGTACTTTACAACCCTGCTAATTTCAGTGTCTCGGATTTACATTTACTATCTTATGTCTAGTCTACGAGACCAGACTGATTGGGTATTGAAGGGGACTGCAGAGATTATTTCCTGTGGCTCAGTTGGTAGAGCACAGTACTTGCCACGCCAGGGTTGTGGGTTTGATTTCCATGGGGGACCAGTACAAAAATGAATGCACTCCCTACTGTAAATCGCTCTGGATAAGAGTGTCTGCTAAATTATGTAAATGTAGAACAAACTGGAGGGGGATAATGATGTTGAGGAATTTGCAGAGGTTTGCCTCTATTACTCATGCAAATGCCTGTAGACACAGACAGATAATCTGTTGTAGGCAAGCTTAATCACCAGGGTGTTCAGTGAAGGAGAATTACCTGAAAGTATCTTTGTAAGAGATACAACTCCTGTACTAGTGATATATTATGTCTAAACTGCAACACAAATGTACAGTATTTCAGGTATGACAACAAATTCGCCATCAATCAATCAATCAAATGTATTTATAATGCCCTTTTTTCATCAGCCAACGTCAGAAAGTGCTATACAGAAACCCAGCCTAAAACCCCAAACAGCAAGCAATAAAGATGTAGAAGCACGGTGGCTAGGAAAAACTCCCTAGAAAGGCAGGAACCTAGGAAGAAACCTTGAGAGGAACCAGGCTCTGAGGGGTGGGCAGTCCTCTTCTGGCTGTGCCAGGTGGAGATTTTAACAGTACATGGCCAAGATGTTAAAACGTTCATAGATGACCAGCAGTGTCAAATAATAATAATCACAGTGGTTGTAGCGGGTGCAACAGGTCAGCACCTCAGGAGTAAATGTCAGTTGGCTTTTCATAGACGATTGCTCAGAGTTAGAGACAGCAGGTGCGGTAGAGAGAGAGAGAGTCGAAAAGAGCAGGTCTAGGACAAGGTAGCACGTCCGATGAACAGGTCAGCCAGCGTTCCATAGCCGCAGGCAGAACAGTTGAAACTGGAGCAGCAGCACGACCAGGTAGACTGGGGACAGCAAGGAGTCATCCGGCCAGGTAGTCTTGAGGAATGGTCCTAGGGCTCAGGTCCTCCGAAGGAAGAGAGAAAAGAGAGAGAGAGAGTTAGAGGGAATATACTTAAATTCACACAGGACACCGAATAAGACAGGAGAAATACTCCAGATAACAGACTGATCCTAGCCCTCCGACACATAAACTATTGCAGCATAAATACTGTAGGCTGATACAGGAGAGGTCGGGAGACACTGTGGCCCCATCCGACGATACCCCCGGACAGGGCCAACCAGGTAGGATATAACCTGAGCCACTTTTCCAAAGCACAGCCCCTACACAACTAGAGGGATTTCTATAGGGTTAGAGGCAGAGAATCCCAGTGAAGAGAGGGGAACCGGCCAGGCAGAGACAGCAAGGGCGGTTCGTTGCTCCAGTGCCTTTCCGTTCAGCTTCACACCCCTGGGCCAGACTACACTCAATCATAGGACCTACTGAAGAGATGAGTCTTCAATAAAGACTTAAAGGTCTAGAGCGAATCTGCGTCTCTCACATGGATAGGCAGACCATTCCATGAAAATGGAGCTCTATAGGAGAAAGCCCTGCTTCCAGCTGTTTGCTTAAAAATTCTAAGGACAGTAAGGAGGTCTGTGTCTTGTGACTGTAGCGTACGTGTAGGTATGTTCGGCAGTACCAAATCGGAATGATAGGTAGGAGCAAGCCCATGTAATGCTTTGTAGGTTGGCAGTAAAACCAGCCCTAGCCTTAACAGGAAGCCAGTATAGAGAGGCTAGCACTGGAGTAATATGATAAAAATGTTTGGTTCTAGTTAAGATTCTAGCAGCTGTGTTTAGCACTAACTGAAGTTTATTTAGTGCTTTATCCGGGTAGCCGGAAGGTAGAGAATTGCAGCAGTCTAATCTAGAAGTGACAAAAGCATGGATACATTTTTCAGCATAATGTTTGGACAGAAAGTTTCAGATTTTTGCGATGCTACGTAGATGGAAAAAGCTGTCCTTGAAACAGTCTTGGTATGTGCTCTCAAAAGAGAGATCAGGGTCCAGAGTAACGCCGAGGTCCTTCACAGTTTTATTTGAGACAACTGTACAACCACCAAGATTAATTGTCAGATCCAACAGAAGATTTCTTTGTTTCTTGTGACCTAGAACTAGCATCTCTGTTTTGTCCGAGTCTAAAAGTAAAACATTTGCCACCATCCACTTCCTTATGTCTGAAACACAGGCCTCCAGGGAGGGCAATTTTGGGGCTTCACCATGTTTCATCAAAATGTACAGCTGTGTATCATCCGCATAGCAGTGAAAGTTAACATTATGTTTCCGAATGACATCACCAAGAGGTAAAATATATAGTGAAAACAATAGTGGTCCTAAAACGGAACCTTGAGGAACAAACCATCCACAAATCATCCACAGAGACAAACTGATATCTTTCCGACAGATAAGATCTAACCAGGCCAGAACTTGTCAGTGTAGACCAATTTGGGTTTCCAATCTCTCCAAAAGAATGTGGTGATCGATGGTATCAAAAGCAGCACTAAGGTCTAGGACCACGAGGACAGATGCAGAGCCTTGGTCTGACGCCATTAAAAGGTAATTTACCACCTTCACAAGTGTAGTGCTATGATGAGGTCTAAAACAAGACTGAAGCGTTTCATATACATTGTTTGTCTTCAGGAAGGCAGTGAGCTGCTGCGCAACAGCTTCTATTTTTGAGAGAGAGGAATGGGAAATTTGATATAGGCCAATAGTTTGTTTTATATTTTCTGGGTCAAGGTTTGGCTTTTTCAAGAGAGGCTTTATTACTGCCACTTTTAGTGAGTTTGGTACACATCCGGTGGATAGGGAGGCGTTTATTATGTTCAACATAGGAGGGCCAAACACAGGAAGCAGCTCTTTCAGTAGTTTAGTTGGAATAGGGTCCAGTATGCAGCTTGAAGGTCGAGAGGCCATGACTATTTTCATCAATGTGTCAAGAGATATAGTATTAAAAACTTGAATGTCTCCCTTGATCCTAGGTCCTGGCAGTGTTGTGCAGACTCAGGACAACTGAGCTTTGGAGAAATTTGCTTTCTAATGATCATGATCTTTTTGTCAAAGAAGTTCATAAATTTATCACTGCTGAAGTGAAAGCCATCCTCTCTATATCTCTCTCTTGGGGAATTCTGTTTTTTAGTTAGCTTTACAACAGCATCAACATTTTTGGGGGGATTGTTCTTATTCTCATCAATTAAGTTGGAAAAATAGGATAATCGAGCAGCAGAGGGCTCTTCGATACTGCACAGTACTTTCTTTCTAAGCTAATCGGAAGACTTCCAGTTTGGTGTAGCGCCGTTTCCGTTCCAATGTTCTGGAAGATTGCTTCAGGGCTCAGGTATTTTCTGTATACCAGGGAGCTAATTTCTTATGCCAAATTACTTTTGTTTTTAGGGATGCAACTGCATCTAGGGTATTTCGCAAGGTTAAATTTAGTTCCGTAGTTAGGTAGTTAACCAATTTTTGTACTCTGACGTCCTCGGGTAGGTGGAGGGACTCTGGAAGCGCATCTAGGAATCTTTGTGTTGTCCGAGAATTTATAGCATAGCTTTTGATGATCCGTGGTTGGGGTCTGAGCAGATCATTTGTTGCAATTGCAAACGTAATAAAATGGTGGTCCGATAGTCCAGGATTATGAGGAAAAACATTAAGATGCACAATATTTATTCCACTGGACAAAACTAGGTCCAGAGTATGACTGTGGCAGTGAGTAGGTCCGGAGACATGTTGGACAAAACCCACTGAGTCGATGATGGCTCCGAAAACCTTTCGGATCGGGTCTGTGGACTTTTACACGTGAATATTAAAGTCACCAAAAATTGGAATATTATCTGCCATGACTATAAGGTCCGATAGGAATTCAGGGAACTCAGTGAGGAACGCTGTATACGGCCCAGGAGGCCTGTAAACAGTAGCTATAAAAAGTGATTGAGTAGGCTGCTTAGATTTCATGACTAAAAGCTCAAAATACGAAAATGCAGTATTTTTTGTATATTGAAATTTGCTATCATAAATGTTAGGAACACCTCCACCTTTGCGGGATGCGTGGGGGATATGGTCACTAGTTTAACCTGTTTGGCGTGCAAGCCCGACGTCGGTACATTTATGACAACAGCCAGCTCAAAGTGCAGGGCGCGAAATTCAAAAGATTTTTTTTTTTAATATTTAACTTTCACACATTAACAAGTCCAATACAGCATATGAAAGGTACACATCTTGTGAATCCAGCCAACACGTCCGATTTTTAAAATGTTTTACAGGGAAGACAAAATATGTAAATCTATTAGCTAACCACGTTAGCAAAAGACACCACTTTTTTTACTATAACAGTTTATTACTCCATCAGTAGCTATCACAAATTCGACCAAATAAAGATATAAATAGCCACTAACCAAGAAACAACTTCATCAGATGACAGTCTGATAACATATTTATTGTATAGCATATGTTTTGTTCGAAACATTTGCATATTTCAGGTATAAATCATAGTTTACATTTCAGCTACAATCAGAAATTGCACCGAAAGCAGCCATAATATTTACAGACACCAACGTCAAATACCTAATTACTCATCATAAAACATTTCTGAAAAATACATAGTGTACAGCAATTGAAAGACAGACATCTTGTGATTCCAGACAATATTTCCGATTTATTAAATGTTTTACAGCGAAAACAAAATGTACCGTTATATTAGCGTAGCCACAATAGCCAGAAACACTTGGGCGCCGACGACCAGTTCACATGCACAACAGATATTAGAAATAGCATCATAAAATGTTTCTTACTTTTGGTGATCTTCCGTCAGAATGTTGGACAAGGTGTCCTTTGTCCAGAACAGTTGTTGTTTGGATCTGGAACGGCAAATTTCCCTCTTCATTTAGCATGGGCACTTGCCAAGTGGCACGGATCTCTCCAACGTCAACAAAGTCAGAAAACGGAACACGGCAAAACTCCCGAAAAAAATTCAATAATCTGATTAAACTATATTGAAAAAACATACTTTACGATGATATGGTCACATGTATCAAATAAAATCAGAACCGGAGATAGTAGTCGTCCATAACGGCAGCTAAACAGAAGGCAATCCCACTGTCCAACTGGCGCTGCCAAGAGTACCGGAAATGAGGGACACGTCATACAAAGAGCTTGTATTACAATTCAGAACAAGATGAACACAAACATTTCTTCTCTCACAGCCTCTTGACAACCAGTGGAAGGTCTATGAAGTGTACGTAGACTCTTACGTTTTATGCCCATGTATAGGCAGGAAGTTGAACAGAGCATCGATTTCAGACATTCCACTTCCTGGTCAGGAAATGTGCTGCAGAATGAGTTCTGTTTCACTCAGAGAAATAATTCAAACGCTTTTAGAAACTAGAGAGTGTTTTCTATCCAATAGTAATAATAATATGCATATTGTACGAGCAAGAATTGAGTACGAGGCCGTTTGAAATGGGCATCTTTTATCTGGCTACTCAATACTGCCCCTTGCAGCCATAAGAAGTTAACCAGGAGGAGAGGCCTCATTTAAAACAATAATTCATCAGGCTTAAGCCATGTTTCAGTCAGGCCAATCACATCAAGATTATGATCAGTGATTAGTTCATTGACTACAACTGCCTTGAAAGTGATTGATCTAACTTTAAGTAGCCATATTTTGAGATGTGAGATATCACAATCTCTTTTAATAATGACAGGAATGGAGGAGGTCTTTATTCCAGTAAGATTGCTAGAGCGAACACTGCCATGTTAAGTTTTGCCCAACCTAGATTGAGGCACAGACACGGTCTCAATGGGGATAGCTGAGCTGACTGTACTGACTGCGCTATCAGTCTTTAAAGTAACTGTCCAGTGAAAATCTTGCTTTGAAAAGTTAATATTCTGTTAACTCATGCCCAAATAATGTTGTTGACTCATGCTTATTCATATTCGTGGCCAAAGCATAAATTGGAGGAGGGAAAACACTTCAAATAACCCACCTCAAAAATCTCACAGTTAAAAAAATGCTTGCTATTGACTCAGAGGATAATGTTATCCTGCTGATGAGGATGAGCCAGGTAATCACTGGTCTACTTGCATTAATATTTTTTAATGACTGTATAGACGGGTTGGTACGCTACTGTGTGGAAGTGTTGTGCGCAAATTGTGAACGCTGCGTGTAACACATCCGGTGTCAGGATAAATAAAAAGCAAGGTCTGCTAACTTTCTTTAATTATGTTTAATTACCGCAAACAATGAATGGCAAATGCAATTTTCGTATATACGGGTTCGCTGTATCACCACGCAGGGTAAAAGCAGGGAACTGGCAGGACGTACGTAAACAGCTGTTCTTATACCGTGATGACGTAGTTCCAACGCGTCTGTTGGCCTATCACAGTAGAGGCTGGGCGCGGTTTAGACTTTGCCCCGCCTTTGCTGGCCCTCGGACTTGTCCAAGTCCCTTAGTGCTTTCCTTTGTCCACATCTGGTTGCTGGGTAGATTAGATCCGTCTTGTGTCTGTCGATTCTACACTGAAACAGTTCCTAATATGGTATTGTCCAGTAATCTACCCTCCGTGGTTGGCCTAGAGAGATGCACCCCTCCCCTCTCCAGATTGACTGTGTTGGTCATTCCTTACACACATCTGTATTGTTTGTGTGTGTGTAACAAAACAATATGCTAGCAGGCTATAGTGCATAAACCCTAACAATTTATTGGGCAAAACAGACGGGTCAGGTTGAATTGCTGACAACATGTAAAATATATTTAGTCTAATGTTTATTGAAAACATAAATACATTTGCAGAAAGAGCACTTGTTGTCTCTTAAATACATTGTTACAGATGTTAGTTAGCTACTGTAGCTTGTGAATTTTTGCCATATTAGCATAGATGTGACATCAGTCAAACATGGTATTAAGAACAAGATAAAACTAGCTGAAACGAGCCACTTACAACTCCCCACATGGCAGCTTCTTGTCATTGTTGTTAGCTATCTGGGCCCGGTTTCCCAAAAGCATCTTAAGGATAAGTTCATTGTTAGAACCTTCATAAGAGTATCTTTACATTTCCGAGCCATTTCTCAAAACCGTCTTTATTAACGTAGCAATTGAAATCGCTCGTAATCGCCTGCCTCAGACCACTCGCTATATGTGTCGTTAGATTACTGTTTGCCCTCACTTCACACACAGAAAAGGTCAGCTAAACATGGAATGAAGATGTTTATCTGTCTCTCTGTGAGCGCAGAAAACGTAATAGTTGAATATACGGAGAGTATTCAGACCCCTTGACTTTTTCCACAATTTGTTACGTTATAGCCTTATTCTGAAAATTGATTAAAATTAAAAAAAAATCTGATCAATCTACACACAATACCCCATAATGACTAAGAAAAAACCTTTGCTAATTTATTAAAAACAAAAAACGGAAAATCACATTTACATAAGTATTCAGACCCTTTACTCAGTACTTTGTTGAAGCGCCTTTGGCAGAAATTACAGCCTCAAGTCTTCTTGGGGATGACGCTACAAGCTTGGCACACCTATGTTTGGGGAGTTTCTCCCATTCTTCTCTGTAGATCCTCTCATGTTCTGTCAGGTTGGTTAGGGAGCGTCGCTGCAATCTCTGTCTGTCCAGAGATGCTTGATCGGGTTCAAGTCCGGGCTCTGGCTGGGCCACTCAAGGACATTCAGAGACTTGTCCCGAAGTCACTCCTGCATTGTCTTGGCTGTGTGCTTAAGGTCGTTGCCCTGTTGGAAGGTGAACCGCCGCCCCAGTCTGAGATCCTGAGCACTCTGGAGCAGGTTTTCATCAAGGATCGCTCTGTACTTTGCTCCGTTCTTCTTTCCCTCGATCCTGACTAATATCCCTGACCCTGTCGCTGAAAAACATCCCCACAGCATGATGCTGCCACCACCATGCTTCACCGTAGGAATGGTTCCAGGTTTCCTCCAGATGTGACACTTGGCATTCAGGCAAAATAGTTACATTTTGGTTTCATCAGACCAGAGAATTTTTATTTTTTTATTTCACCTTTATTTAACCAGGTAGGCCAGTTGAGAACAAGTTCTCATTTACAACTGCGACCTGGCCAAGATAAAACAAAGCAGTGTGACAAAAACAACAACACATAAAGTTAAACATAAAGAAACATACAGTCAATAACACAATAGAAAAATATATGTGCAGTGTGTGCAAATGTAGAAGAGTAGGGAGGTAAGGCAATAAATAGACCATAGAGGCGAGATAATAACAACTTAGCATTAACACTGCAGTGATATATATGCAGATGTGTCAGTGTGTGCGCTACTGGTGTTGAAGTCAGGTGCAGGAGAGCAGATAGTTGTGATCAGGCGCACTCTTTATTAGGGCAGAAGCACAACAAACGGACGCAACTGCGTCAAACCTCCAGCCGAAATGCAAAAAGAGAAATGCGCAAAATACAGTCACTAAACTAACGTAATAATCAAACCTTAAACAAGAATACCGAGGGGGGAAATAACCAGCCTGGCGCGTCACACTGAACATGAAACAAAAACAATTCCACACAAGGACATGGGGGGAACAGAGGAATATATATATACAATGTGATTAGGGAATGTAAACCAGGTGTGTGGGGAACAGGACAAAACAAATGGAAAAAGGAAAAATGGTGTGGCGATGGCTAGAAGGCCGGTGACGTCGACCGCCGAACGCCGCCCGAACAAGGAGAGGAGCCGACTTCGGTGGAAGTCGTGACAAGATGATGAGGTACAAGTAGAGATACTGGAGTGCAAAAGAGCAAGAAGATAAATAACAATATGAGGATGAGGTAGTTGGGTGTAATATTTACAGATTGGCTGTGTACAGGTACATAAGCTGCTCTGACAACTGATGCTTAAAGTCAGAGAGGGAGATATAAGTCTCCAGCTTCAGTGATTTGCTACGGGTGGATGTTGCTGTGGTGACCAGTGAGCTGAGATAAGGCGGGGCTTTACCTAGCAAAGACTTGTAGATGACCTGGAGCCAGCGGGTTAGGCGACGAATATGTAGCGAGGGCCAACCAACGAGAGCATACAGCTCACAGTGGTGGGTATTATATGGGGCTTTGGTGATAAAACAGATGGCACTGTGATAAACTACATCCAGTTTGCTAAGTAGAGTGTTGGAGGCTATTTTGTAAATGACATCGCCGAAGTCAAGGATCGGTAGGATAGTCAGTTTAACGAGGGTATGTTTGGCAGCATGAGTGAAGAAGACGATTCTAGATTTAATTTTGGATTGGAGATGACTGGAGATGCTTAATGTGAGTCTGAAAGGAGAGTTTACAGTCTAACCAGACACCTAGGTATTTGTAGTTGTCCACATATTCTGTCAGAACTGTCCAGAGTAGTGATGCTAGTCGGACGGACGGGTGCCAGCAGCAGCAATCGGTTGAAGAGCACGCATTTATTTTTACTAGCATTTAAAAGGAGTTGGAGGCTACAGAAGGAGTGTTGTATGGTATTGAAGCTCGTTTGTTAACACGGTGTCCAAAGAAGGGCCAGATGTATACAGAATGGTGTTGTCTGCGTAGAGATGGATCAGAGAATCACCCCCAAAGAGACTGCCAGAGGTCCGGACAACAGGCCCTCCAATTTGACACATTGAACTCTATCTGAGAAGTAGTTGGTGAACCAGGCGAGGCAGTCATTTGAGAAACCAAGGCTATTGAATCTGCCGATAAGAATGCAGTGATTGACAGAGTCGAAAGCTTTGGCCAGGTCGATGAAGACGGCTGTACAGTACTGTCTTTTATCGATGGCTGTTATGATATCGTTTAGGACCTTGAGCGTGGCTGAGGTGCACCCATGACCAGCTTGGAAACCAGATTGCATAGTGGAGAAGGTACGGTGGGATTTGAAATGGTCGGTGATCTGTTTGTTAACTTGACTTTCGAAGATTTTAGAAAGGCAGGGCAGGATGGATATAGGTCTATAACAGTTTGGGACTAGAGTGTCTCACACTTTGAAGAGGAGGATGACCGCGGCAGCTTTCCAATCTTTGGGGATCTCAGACGATACGAAAGAGGTTGAACAGGCTAGTAATAGTGGTTCCAACAATTTCGGTGGATAATTTTAGAACCAGAGGGTCCAGATTGTCTAGCCCAGCTGATTTGTAGGATCCAGATTTTGCAGCTCTTTCAGAACATCAGCTGTCTGGATTTGGGTGAAGGAGAAGCAGGGGGGGGGGGGGGCTTGGGCAAGTTGCTGCAGGGGGTGCAGAGCTGTTGGCCGGGTTAGGGGTAGCCAGGTGGAAAGCATGGCCAGCCGTAGAAAAATGCTTATTGAAATTATTGATTATGGTAGATTTATCGGTAGCCTCAGTGCAGTGGGCAGGTGGGAGGAGGTGCTCTTATTCTCCATGGACTTTACAGTGTCTCAAAACGTTTTGTAATAAGTGCTTCGGAATGCAAATTTCTGTTTGAAAAATCTAGCCTTAGCTTTCCGAAATGACTGTACATATTGGTTCCTGACTTCCCTGAAAAGTTGCATATCGCGGGGGCTATTCGATGCTAATGCAGAACGCCACAGGATGTTTTTGTGCTGGTAAAGGGCAGTCAAGTCGGGTGAACCAAGGGCTATATCAGTTCTTATTTAAGATGGTGAGGAAAGAACTTTTAAAGAGCAACCAGGCAACCTCTACTGACGGGATAAGGCCGTGCTTCTATGCCTGCATTGCTTGCTGTTTGGGGTTTTAGTCTGGGTTTCTGTACAGCACTTTGAGATATCAGCTGATGTACGAAGGGCTATATAAATACATTTGATTTGATTTGCTCGCTGAAGTGTTTTAGGGAGCGTTTGACAGTGATGAGGGGTGGTCGTTTGACCGCGGACCCATTATGGACGCAGGCAATGAGGCAGTGATCGCTGAGATCCTGGTTGAAGACAGCAGAGGTGTATTTACAGGGCAAGTTGGTCAGGATGATATCTAAGAGGGTGCCCATGGTTATGGATTTAGGGTTGTACCTGGTAGGTTCCTTGAACATTTATGTGAGATTGAGGGCAATCTAGCTTAGATTGTAGGATGGCCGGGGTGTTAAGCATATCCCAGTTTAGGTCACCTAACAGTATGAACTCTGAAGATAGATGGGGGGCAATTATTTCACATATGGTGTCCAGGGCACAGCTGGGGGTTGAGGGTGGTCTATAACAAGCGGCAACAGTGAGAGACATGTTTCTGGAAAGGTGGAAATAATCTTGTTTCTTATGGTTTTAGAGTCATTTATATGTCTTTTGGCAAACTCCAAGTGGGCTGTCAAAGTCCTTTTACTGAGGAGTGGCTTCCGTCCGGCCACTCTACCATAAAATCCTGATTGGTGGAGTGCTTCAAAGATGGTTGTCCTTTTGGAAAGTTCTCCCATCTCCACAGAGGTACTCTGGAGCTCTATCAGAGTGACAATAGCGTTCTTGGTCACCTCCCTGATCAAGGCCCTTCTCCCCCGATTGCTCAGTTTGGCCAGGCAGCCAACTCTAGGAAGAGTCTTGGTGGTTCCAAACTTCTTTCATTTAAGAATAATGGAGGCCACTGTGTTTTTGGGAACATTCAATGCTGAAGACATTTTTTGGTACTCTTAAAATTCCTTCGACCTCAAGGCTTGGTTTCTGCTTTGACATGCACTGTCAACTGTGGAACCTTATATTGACAGGTGTGTGCCGGTCCAAATCATGTCCAATCAATTTAATTTACCACAGGTGGACTCCAATCAAGTTGTAGAAGCATCTCAAGGATGGTCAATGGAAACAGGATGCACCTGAGCTCAATTTCGAGTCTCATAGCAAAGGTTCTGAATACTTATGTAAATAAGGTATTTCTATTTTATTAATTTTTTAATACATTTGCAAACATTTCTAAAGACTTGTTTTCACTTTGTCGTTATGTTGTATCGTTATGTTGTATTGTAAAATTGATGAGCGAAAAGTGAATTTAATACATTTTAGAATAAGGCTTTCTGAATGTGACAATGTTATAAACAAGCGAAGCAAGGCTAATAATTTAAAAAAGAAAACCGAGATAACCAAATTATATAATAGCTAGATTATTAGGCTAAATATCAACATCGCTTTCATGTATGTGCAATCGATAGACCTACCTATTTTTAGGTCATGTTGAAAAAGCAACTTTGATTTTATTCATATTTGCTCCCAGTTTACACAAACTGAAGAAATACAGAATTTACATAATCAAACATTGCATACAAAATAGCACAAGAAAACACTTAGAATACATAACACATGGCAAACATTCACGGAACAAAAATATCAACTCGAAAACATGTTGGTCCCATGGTTCATGAGCTGAAATAAAATATCCCAGACATTTTCCATAAGCACAAAAAGCTTATTTCTCTAAAATGTTGTGCATTAGTGAGCATCTCTCCGTTGCCAAGACAATACATCCACCAGACAGGTGTGGAAAATCAAGAAGTTGATTGTGCTGGGGACAATAAAAAGGCCACGCTAAGACGTGCAGTTTTGTCACACAAAAGTTTTGAAGGAGCATGCAATTGGCATGCTGACTGTATGAATGTACACCAGAGCTGTAGCCAGAGAATTTAATGTTTAGGGAATAAACATTCCCTAAACATAATTTTAGGGAATTTGGCAGTGTGTCCAACCGGCCTCACAACCGCAGATCATGTGTATGGCGTCATGTGAGTGAGCAGTTTGCTGATGTCAACGTTGTGAACACAATGTCCCACATCCAGCTTCTTCACTTGCAGAATTGTCTGAGACCAGCCACCCGGACAGCTGATGAAACTGTGGGTTTGCACAACCAAAGAATTTGCACAAACTGTCAGAAACTGTCTCGGGGAAGCTCATCTGCATGCTCGTGCTCATCACCATGGTCTTGACCTGACTGCAGTTCGGCATTGTAACCCACTTCAGTGGAGGAATGATCACCTTCGATGACCACTGGCAAGCTGGAGAAGTGTGCTCTTCCTGGACGAATCCCGGTTTCAACTGTACTAGGCAGATGGAAGACAGCATATAGGGTGTTGTGTGGGCGAGTGGTTTGCTGATCTCAACGTTGTGAACAGAGTGCCCCATGGTGGAGGAGGGGTTATAGTATGGGCAGGTATAAGCTACGGACCGAACAACGAACACAATTGCATGTTATCGATTGTAATTTGAATATACAGAGATCCCGTGATGAGATCCTGAAGTCCATTGTCACACCATTCATCCCCTGCCATCAATTCATGTTTCAGTATGATAATGCAAGTCCCCAATGTCGCAAGGATCTGTACACAATTCCTGGAAGCGGAAAATGTCCCAGTTATTCCATGGCCTGCATACTCACCAGATATGTCACCCATTGATCCTGTTTGGAATGCTGTGGATTGACATGTACGACAGCGTGTTCCAGTTCTCGCCAATATCCGGAAACTTCGCACAGCCATTGAAGACAAGTGGGACAACATTCCACAGGCGGCAATCAACAGCCTGATCAACTATGTGGAGGAGATGTCGTGCTGCATGAGGCAAATGGTGGTCTTACCAGACAGTGACTGTTTTTCTGATCCATGCCCCTACTTTTTTTAAAGGTATCTGTGACCAACAGATGCATTTCTGTATTCCCAGTCATGTGAAATCTATAGATTAGGGCCTACTGATTTTTTTAAAATTGCCTGATCTCCTTATATGAACTGTAACTCTGTTAAATCTTTGAAATTGTTGCATGTTTCATTTATATTTTTGTTCAGTGTATAATACACATACATAATAGGCTACAGAATTGTATTTCTGTTGTTGGGAAAATTGCATTGTGTAAAAAAAGGGGGACTTTGAATAGCCATAAATCATTTAAGGCTACAGCGAGCTCTTTGCATCTTCGAGATCCGTGTCCCGTCCACGGGATGGTTGAGCTAACGTAGGCTAATGCAATTAGCATGAGATTGTAAGTAACAAGACAATTTCCCAGGACATAGACATATCTGATATTGGCAGAAAGATTAACAAGAATTTAAACTAACTGCACTGTCCAATTTGCAGTAGCTATTACAGTGAAAGAATACCATGCTATTGTTTGAGGAGAGTAAACAATTTTGAACATAAAAAGTTATTAATAAACAAATTAGGCACATTTGGGCATTCTTGAGACAAAATTTTGAACAGAAATGCAATGGTTCAGTGGATCAGTCTAAAACTTTGCACATACACCAAAATCTAGATTGCACCTGGCCTGGAATAATACATTATGTCCTTTCTCTTGCATTTCAAAGATGATGGTACAAAGAAATACAAAAAAAAGTGTTTTCCTTTGTATTATATTTGACCAGATCTATTGTGTTATATTCTCCTACATTCCTTTCACATTTCCACAAACTTCAACGTGTTTCCTTTCAAATGGTACCAAGAATATGCATAATCTTGCTTCAAGGCCTGAGCTACAGGCAGTTATATTTGAGTATGTCATTTTAGGCGGAAATTAAAAGAAAGGGGCGGATCCTTTTAAACCTATTTTCTGGAATAATTTTCAGCACGGGACAGCAGCGCCTGTAACAACACAGTTAAGTTTCGCTTTGGAACGAGTTAACTGGATGGTGTTTTGGAAAACTGGTGTGACGTATGCCTAAATTCCATCGTTATGGGGAAACCAGACCCTGGTCATCCAGAATCACAACACACGGACTTCAGCCCCATTGAAGTGTACACATCATTTTCGTGATGTTGTCAGCTAACCCATTTACACACCCACACCATTCCAAAACAACATTTGTTTTTTAACATACTTAATTACCGTTTTTTGGAACGAAAACTCCGTCACTCATATTGTTATTATAGGTCATATTTCATAGAAATCTGGAAACATTGTACAGTTACTAAAATAAAGTGTAATGTGAAACTAGAAAATGTCAAATGATTATAACATGATTAATACACATGGGATATGGTGGAACGATAAGAATACTTTTTAGGTTAACACAAGTAGAATCTTATAATTTTATTCCAACTAGTTACCTTGTGTTTATATTGCCTTTTGTCTGACAAACTTCACTGAGTTGGTGGCAAAGATCTAATCCAAACTCAAGTTAGTGGCACCACCTGCTGGCCAGGATAGAAAAAGACAGGAGAGGGTTTACTAAAGGACAGGATCACTGCTGGAGGACATACAAAATATAGCTGATGCTTTCCATATTTTTATTACATGAGCAAGAAGACTTATCAAGGCATAACCCACAACTCTTGAGCATTTACATGGCCTCAGATAATACTCCCAAGTTTAGAATATTAACCTCATTTAGTAAAACTCAAAAGGATGGACGACGCCATAATAGTTCCTGTCTATCATAGATGTGAAGTCATGAATGAGTAGTACACAAGGAGAACATTTCCATGCTATTTTCAGGCCTTGGTTAGTCTCAACAGTCTTTGTATGTCAGGCTCGATGTTGATAGTCTCAAATTTTTTGCTATAACGTTTAAAGGGCTCTCCCTCTGGCCCAACCAGGAATTTCTCAAAATTCCAAGAAATGTCTGTCCTGCTGATGGGACTCCAGATGAGGAATTTAGGATCCTGGATGAGGGTGTGTGGATCATCATCAGGATAGGGAAGTTTGTCTTTCAAATAGGCAAAGACAGGGTGAGTGTTGGTTCCATTCACGTCACACTTTTCAAAGACAGTGAAGCCAGGCTGGTAGCCATCTCCTGGACGCACATACTTCAATGAGTTCAGGATCTCCCCATTTGAACAGTTCTCCTGTAAAACATGCAACATTCTCATCTGACATGAATCATTAAACCAATCACCCGATACCTGTAAATGAACAGAATATTTTACTAGATTAGCTTGTTTTCATTGATTTCACTGAACCACATAACCAAAGGTCGCATACTGACCTGGTAGCCAAACTGATTGCAGGGGAAGCCCAGGACCACTAGCCGGTGAGGGTACTTGCTCTGGAGCAAGTTGAGCTGGCTGTAGTCCCGGGTGGTTGTCCCTCAGAGCGATGCCACATTCTCAATGAGGACCACCCGCCCTCGAAACACATTGAAGTCTACTGAATCCCCCTCCAGGGTCGTGGCCTTCAGATCATAGAAGGTCTTCGCGATGAACGTCATGGTCCTGTTCTGTAGTTACTGGCAGTAGTGAGGACCAGTGTGTCCGTGTGTAATACCACCTCAGGTCACCTGACTTCAGACATGTGCCTGCCTTACCTGGGTGTCAAATATCTCTGCAGTAAAATGATACCCACCTGACATACAATACTGTTACACACAAAGGTAGATAGGCTCATATCTCAGCTTGTAAACTTGCACAGAACAGTATGAACGGGGTCATGTTAAATTACATCTATGGTTATTCGTTGCATGGTTTGTTAAAATAGCATCATTTTAAAAACAATATTACTTGCATACTAAATACGTAATAGTTTTTTATACAAATGACATGTTATACGTCTTCATATTGGCCAAATACACCTAGCGGTTTTACAGTCAGACTCTTGTCTGTGAATCTGATCTAGTAACAATGTATTCCACAGTATCTAAACATTTACCAGAGATGTAATGTACAGTAAAATTCTTTATGCCTGTATTTGGCTCCTGAGTGGCGCAACAGTCTAATTCACTGCATCTCAGTGCAAGAGGCATCACTACAGTCCCTGGTTTGAATCCAGGCTGTATCACATCCGGCTGTGATTGGGCGTCTCGTAGTGCAGCGCACAGTTGGCCCAGCATCGTCTGGGTTTGGCCGTCATTATAAATAAGCATTTGTTCTTAACTGACTTACCTAGTTAAATAAAAGGTAACTTATATATATATATATATATAAAGAAATGTATAGTTGTCATTATAAATGACTTATTTCCTGTGAGAATATTGAGAAGGGAACCATGTATTATGATATGGGCACAATATTCAGCTTTATGGTAATTATAGGACCCATATCAGTTTGTCACCTACTAAGTCATTACCTGCCTTTCTCTGCATATGATAAAAAAAATGTATGACTGTCCTATTTGATCTTCTGTTTCTATTTAAACTCACTGGACATCAGCTTCACTCAACTCCTCTCTAGTAAATCTCACAAATAGCCAACTACAAGATGACCATAATATTTTATCTTATAGCACAGCTAGTCAAAAACATCAAACCAGTCTGCTATCAGTGGCACCCTAACAGCCCTTTATAATAATGTATGTGCATGCACCATAGTGGCATTTGCTACAGCTTTTCAACCTGTAAAATTACCTAGAATTTGTCATGACAACTTGTAAATTCACAAAACATACAAGCTACTAAAAATAGATTTGAACATTATTTCTGTTTTAGATTTGAGTTTTCGGCTTCATGCATGTTTGAGTACGGGTTAGTCTTCCACAGGTAAATGAGCCCTTCTTGCTAGCCTGGATTCAATTTCTGCATGTGAATAATTGAACAATGCCCTCTGCCCACCCTATCTCCCGTATCCTGGTCTCATCTCCTAAAGCACCAATCAAGAACTTCAGATTCTCTTTAATAGTGGGACGGACCAAAGTGAAACTATTTAGCAAATTAATTTGTAAGCATAATTCTTTTTTTTAAGTAGACAGCAACGTTTGTGATATGAAGGGTAAAATTGTGGCAAAACTTAAGAGGCATCATGCCCATGGGGACACAGGGGCACGCGCACCCTCAGATTTGTCTCGTTTAAAAAAAATACCAATACTAACGCTACTAGCCACCAAACAATTTTATGACGTTGGCTTTAGCTAGCCCATATAGGTTCCCACTCTCCCAACCTCATAACTAGCTACCAAGAAGGCATTTCAGGCTATCAAGTTAGAGTAGCTAGCTTGTCTAACAATCTTAGCTGGCAAGTAGATTTTAGAAAAGCAAGCAATTACTAAATGTATTGAAGACACATTCCTTTCAATATTTTACCAAGATTTTAGTCTCTAAAAACAAATATGCACCAGTCAGGAGAATAGACAGCTCAAGAGGTATGCTTAGATATGCAGGAAGAAATGGATATAAAATTAAGCATAGTGATGGCTCTAGATGCAGGAAAAAGCTAAATTGAGCCTTCTTCTGGTCCACCTGCCAACCATCCTCATGTACTTTGTGCCTCTCAGATTTTTGGTGTGCATGACGCCCCTGGTGGCAACAAATAATACAGGGGTAAGCTTAAGTATACCGTGTCGATCCAAACAGGCGTGGAGCTGCAACTTTCAGTGTAGCGTTGCAGACAGCAGCCCATCTGCAGGCAAATCTTCTTATTACATGTTGACTACTCAACTCAGGGTGCCATCAGTTTGTGTGTTGCAAAGCCGGGTAATAAAACATGAAAGTCAAGTAACTATAAAACACATGAAGATTTAACAGTGAGTAAAACTATAAAATGCATCAATCTGAGCAAAAGCAAGGGCAATATTCAGTAAACACCGAACATACAGTTGAAGTCGGAAGTTTACATACACTTATGTTGGAGTCATTAAAACTTGTTTTTCAACCACTCCTCAAATTTCTTGTTAACAAATAGTTTTGGCAAGTCGGTTAGGACATCTACTTTGTGCATGACACGTAATTTTTCCAACAATTGTTTACAGATAGATTATTTCACAATTCCAGTGAGTCAGAAGTTTACATACAGTAAGTTAACTGTGCCTTTAAACAGCTTGAAAAATTCCAGAAAATTATGTCATGGCTTTAGAAGCTTCTGAAATGCTAATTGGCATCATTTGAGTCAATTGGAAGTGTACCTGTGGATGTATTTCAAGGCGTACCTTCAAACTCAGTGCCTCTTTGCTTGACATCATTGGAAAATCAAAAGAAATCGGCCAAGACCTCAGAAAAAAAATTGTAGACCTCCACAAGTCTGGTTCATCCTTGGGAGCAATTTCAAAATGCCTGGAGGTACCACGTTCATCTGTACAAACAATAGTACGCAAGTATAAACAACATGGGACCACGCAGCTGTCATACCGCTCAGGAAGGAGACACGTTCTGTCTCCTAGAGATGAACGTACTTTGGTACAAAAAGTGCAAATCAATCCCAGAACAGCAGCAAAGGACCTTTTGAAGATGCTGGAGGAACCTGGTACAAAAGTATCTATATCCACAGTAAAATGAGTCCTATATCGACATAACCTGAAAGGCCGCTCAGCAAGGAAGAAGCCACTGCTCCAAAACAGCCATAAAACAGACAGACTATGGTTTGCAACTGCACATGGGGACAATGATCGTACTTTTTGGAGAAATGTCCTCTGGTCTGATGAAACAAAAATAGAACTGTTTGGCCATAATGACCATCGTTATGTTTGGAGGAAAAGTGCTTGCAAGCCGAAGAACACCATCCCAACCGTGAAGCACGGGGTGGCAGCATCATGTTGTGGGGGTGCTTTTCTGCAGGAGGGACTGGTGTACTTCACAAAATAGATGGCATCATGAGGAGGGAAATGATGTGGATATATATATTTTTTTTACCCCCTTTTTTCTCCCCAATTTCGTGGTATCCAATCGTTAGTAGTTTTGTCTCATCGCTGCAACTCCCGTTCGGTCGAGAGCCATGCGTCCTCCGAAACACAACGAAGCCGCACTGCTTCTTAACACAGCGCGCATCCAACCCGGAAGCCAGCCGCACCAATGTGTCGGAGGAAACACCGTACACCTAGCGACCTGGTCAGCGTGCACTGTGCCCAGCCCGCCACAGGAGTCGCTAGTGCACGATTAGACAAGGATATCCCTGTCGGCCAAACCCTCCCTAAGCCGGCCGCCCCATGGGCCTCCCAGTCGCGGCCGGCTTCGACAGAGCCTGGGCTCGAACCCAGAGTCTCTGGTGGCACACCAGAGTGTGCCACCATGCATTGCCTTAGACCACCGCGCCACCCGACCCCAAGCATACTTCCAAAGTTGTGGCAAAATGGCTTAAGGACAACAAAGTCAAGGTATTGGAGTGGTCATCACAAAGCCCTGACCTCAATCCTATAGAAAATTTGTGGGCAGAACTGAAAAAGCATGTGCAAGCACAGAGGCCTACAGACCTGACTCAGTTACACCAGCTCTTTCAGGAAGAAGGGGCCGAAATTCACCCAAATGCTTGTGGAAGGCAATTTAAAGGCAATGCTACCAAATACTAATTGAGTGTATGTAAACTTCTGACCCACTGGGAATGTGATAAAATAAATAAAAGCTGAAATAAATCATTCGCTCTACTATTATTCTGACATTTCAAATTCCTAAAATAAAAAGTGTTGATCCTAACTAACCTAAGAAAGGGAATTTTTACTTGGATTAAATGTCAGGAATTGTGAAAAACTGAATTTAAATGTATTTGGCTAAGGTGTACGTAAACTTCCGACTTCAACTGTCCTCACACATTTAATAAGTTACTCATCATTTCAATGCCATTATGTCACAGGGCCAGAGGTATTGCAAAAACAACAAAATATTTTAGCCAAACACCCCCAGGTTGAGAGTTTTGCCTCATGCTAACATGCGCAGGCCTTCTGGGAGTTGTCCTGTTTGTCCTGCTCTCCCTCCAGATAAGTCATGTCTAGGTATTTATTAATTGAACCCTGGAAGGTATCCATCTCTTTCTTGTGAGCATGCAGGACCAGCTCTGTCAACCGGGTGAACGACTGGAAGATGTAAAGAAGATATTTTATCACAATTGCCTCACATGATCAACCAACAGAGTACATACAAGGTATTGACTCAATAAGGCCTATGACTCACCTCATTTATGTTGCAGTTGGTGCAGGCACTTGTCTCAAAGAATTCCATTCCATAGGTTTTTGCTAGCTGTAACACAAGAGTTCATTAAGGATGGAAAATGTCAAACTGTGTATGAAAGAAAACTATTATGACTGAGTAAAACAGCAAGATAAAGGCCAACCTGGTTCCCTTGTTCTTTAGGCACTTTCCTCTTCTGCTCCTCATCAGCCTTGTTCCCCACCAGGATCCTCTGCACCTTGTCAAGGGCAAACTGAAACACATTGAGACAGGGTTGTGAAAAAGACGACTGGGCACCTACAGTTCAATAAAAATATGTAAAAACTGGGTAACAAACAAAGAGAACCTGAGAAACAGAGGGGAGACAAAGAGACTGACCAAGTGAATGAAGGAGGGCAGTTTTATCAGTAGGTGTTAGCCTTACCTCATCCACATCGCTAGCCCACTTCACAATGTGCTGAAAGGAACGGGAACTAGTGATGTCATACACCAGGATAAAACCCTGACGGAGGGACCGTCATGACAGATTGTGAGCACATGACTAATGGTGAGCACGGAACCAAGCACTTGATGTTCTAAAATGGTTTTAACTCTGGTAATGTACTTCATTTCTGGACAGTGATTATTGGTGTGTAGAGAACCCACCTGTGCCCGTCTGTAGTACTGTTTGGTGATGGTCTGGTACCGTTCCTGGCCAGCAGTATCCCTAGTGTAGACAGACAAAGGCATAGAGGCAATCCCCAGTTTTACATGGTGATGTGACCACATACCAGAATATGTCTCAATCAAAGAGGTAAAGCATATCTTACACTTACAGAATGAAAACATAACATTTGTGATGGATGTGTCAGTAACTACTGCATTATGGTGAGTGAGTTGTTATCGCAAAGATCTGTTCACTCACCAGATCTGTACTCGCACTTTAATGCCATCTATTTTTAATGTTTTCATTTTGAAATCCACTCCTACAGAAGACAAAAATATATTGTTATGCATGGCAAACATGTTACTATTGATTGATTTAATTTCACTCGTGCTATCCTGTTTCTTTATTCTTTCCCCATTGCAGGACTGTAGTTTTACTGAAGGCTCAAATATTGTAGCCTATCCTACTGGTGGTTAAAACAAGATTTTCCTGAATAAGTAAGTGATAAAAAGAAACCAGTCCCCACATTTTCCTTCTCATGACTTACCAAATCAGCCTGTACTAGTCAATAAGTATCCCTGGTAACGTAGCATTCTTCCACTTGGCTAACAAAAATGTATTTTAGCCAGTTTGGAAGTAGACACTGATGGGGACTGGTTTGTTTAGATACCCACTTATCACAGTTAAATGTCCTTTCAATCCATCATCTTGCGCATGGAAATTAAATGTGTAATTTACTACGGTGTATTTCAGCTGGGCCAATGGACAGGGAAGACGATGCATGGAATATACCTCTCACAACAACCTTCATTTATGTCAGTGGTGTGTGATAGCTTCACAGTTGAAAAAGCAAAAAAAAACAGCAAATAATCAGACATAAAATGTCAGTTGCTTGCAACATTGCCATAACCACCATACCTGCCACAAACAGAGTAAACACAGAGCTGACACAAACACGTCGCACAAGGATATGATTCAGGCAAAAGACTGGCCATTATACGTTCTTGGTAAATCCAAACCGTGCGTCTAGTCATGACCGAACCATTCTGACTGTCTGTTGACCATGACTAAAAAATGCCATGATGTCATCTTCAATAGCGATGGAGGCAGCCTTCCCAATTAGCGCCCCCAACACTGACAGATGGGAGAGAGAGCACATTCAAATTTGACATGCTGTACATGCTTCACTACCTTTGCATGCGTGTATATCTCCCTGTGCCAGTGTTATAGGCTAATCATGTGTTCAACACATCTGACATTACATTCACTGCCAGTGAGGCCAGCCAAATCTTAATTGAGCTAATTTAGTGGGTAACACTGTATTTCAGGAACTGGGGTTGGGGGTTCAAGACTGAGCAATAATAAGGAATGAAGCAGAAGTAGAATCTAGGAGGGTGATTATCATGGGGAGACATCAGGTGCCTTGGTCAGATTCTGTTCTGTATGCTACTCTAACGGACCCATCCCCCTCACTAACACCAACCAAATACAATAGTTTTTTAGTAGATCAGCAGCAGCTAAGATTGCGTCACAGAGATTAAACACACCAGTAGAGCTGCAATGTAAGTCACAACCTTCCCCATTCCTTCTAATCTGTTTTGTTTAAGTTGAACAAACAGGAGGAAGAAAGTTACAGGGTTAGATAAACAACCTGAAGACATGTGCCTTAATGTGTGTGTATGTATATATATATATATATGTAGACTTTCCTGTAATCTGCTGCTTTTCTAACAGAACCCCTGCTCTGTTACCCAGTCAGTCATACTGCAGGATCACCACCATTTTCATAAATAAGAGGGTGCAATGACTGCCGATGACCCATGGGAAATAAATTAGACAGTAGGCAGAGTAGCCCTAAACCAAACAGAAGTCATTCTGGCCAATCAGTCCATTTTCTGCTGCATATCACATTTATCATTAGCCACATAAATAGGGGAAGGCTTCAGTATTGAGAACACCATTTCAATGTGAGTTACATTGTCTGTCTATACCTGTACTTTGTATGAAAACAAAAATTAAGTGGTGGAGTAATGGAGTTACACAATCAGAGGGAACACAGAAGATTAATTTCCCCCAACCCTGCCACTTCCTGTACAAGAAAGACCTCCCTTCCGAGTAAATACCACCATCAGGCTTGGAGAGGCTTTCTATGCAATTACAGATCCTGCTGTTCCATTGTGCTCTGCCAAAGAGAGGCGTACTTCCTTAAAGCATCCCCCATCCATAATAGGCTAAAAGGTCCTGTATGTGATCATTATTGCAGAAAACACTGTACCATGAGAGTTTTGTCCAGTTTTAGATCCTTAGTCCATTCTGAATGCTTAGGCGACTAAATATATGCCTACACCTGTTGGCTGAAAACTAGATATTCCTTTAAACCATGCGTTTTTCAATGGACAACATTTTTATTATGATAGATGGGAATATCTATTTAGAGGAATAATTAGTAATGTAACTGAGTCCTATCTTGAGCACTGTCCAGTGAGCTCACACTGGAGTTTCTAAACAAACATGTCCAGAGCCTGGGTCCAGGGGGAAATTATGTTGAACATGGAATGATGGAAACAGTCAACTGGTTCTAGTAGAGGCATGTTCTTTAGAAAACAGGTGTTTGTGAAAAATGTATCTTTTAGGTTTGCAGGCCTAACAAAGACAACATTAGATGTTTTATTTATTTAACTGGGCAAGTCAGTTAAGAACATATTCCTATTTGATACAGTTTGGCCTAAGGCATAGTAGAGTTTCAGAAATATGTCCTTCAATCAAGTTTTAGGTGACAGCATTTTAAATCAATTAGGAAAGGTCCAGTCAAGCGTTTCGTATATAATTGCTGTCAATCACTTATTGTGGGAGTCGCATATTCGCGGCAAACTTGCCTGAATCAGTCAACAGTCAAACTAACCAATTGCAATCAACAGCAGCTTACCAATTGTAGAGATATGCGATGAATGGCATTCATTGTCCGTGAACCTGCACAACAAACAGGTCTTTCCAACCCCGGAATCTCCTAAAAGCAGCAACCTGAGCAAAACGTCATACTGCTTTGCCATGGTGGACAAAAAAAAACGAGTTTCTTGTTCAGCGAAAACTTGCATGGGGGCTGCTCTATGATTTGTGAGAAATCTGACAGATGGGAGGAACGAACATGCTTTTAGTATGGCGGTTAGATCAAAAGGCTTGGAGAAGCGACGACAGCACCACAAAAATAGTGGTTACAAATTAGCCTTTGTAAAAATAAAAATGTGCCTTTGCCTATCTCCCCATGTGCCTATCAAATGAAAAATTGCCTATATACGTTTCATCTCTGTAAAGTTTTCAAACTAAAAAATGTAAGCGGTATCTTAAATGTAGTGTCAAAATGGTAACGTTAACATTTGGTAATACATCTTCAATTCATGTTGAACTGCGCAGACTGATTTCATTAATATTGATACGTTGCCATTATCTACCAGGAGATGTCAGTGTTTCTCGTAACAAATACTGGAACTCTTTCCTCCTGTTTTTTTTTGTAGTTCTTTAAAACTAGGTCTCCTCTGCCATTTCCCTAATTTTTAGCGAACTGTGAATGTGAACTTCGTTTTAACGTCAATAATCATAATTTGCGATATGGCCCTTATCTTTCAACAGCGTGAAAGAATCCTTAAAAATATATATATATATACTTACTGAGGCAGTTTTGAACAGACCCATACAGCTGTGTGCCTCCATCTGCTGAAACTACACTTCCCGAGTTACACACAGGTGTTCAGAGCACGCTAGATAGTACAGGTGCATTCTTCAGTCTTGTTTTCCGTAAACAAGCGCTGTGATATGGCCGTGTGGGAACACAAACGTTATAAAGTTGTTTCAATTTAACCGTTTAAGGATTTCTTACTGATATGAAACATAACGTCATTGTGCTTCCAAAACCGGACCTCAGGCGATGCGTGTTGATGTTAAAACCGAGCGCCAGGCTCTTAACAAAACTCCCCCGCACAAAAGACGCCTTCGTCCAATGACTTGTGTAATGTAATGAAACAGTGTCATGATCAAAGGCTAGGGTTTTGATGTATGCATACCCCGCAATAAGTTTATCTTGGTGTTGATAGACTAGTGCAGCAGATAGTGTTGTATATGGACATACCAGCCTACCATCCAGTGGCGACCCGCCATTCAGGGTAGGTGGGGCGGAGCCCAACCTGTTTTGTGCGCTACCTGTTTGTTTTGCATGTTATTTTGACATTATGTGTCACATAGCAATTTACAAACAATGTTAAAATAATCATTGAGTTAATAAAGCCACATACAAACATGGTCACTTTTTCTTCGCTTTCTTGAGTAAGGCAGCTCCAAAATGCAGGTGTTCCAGCCTAACTCAGTGCTTTCTGAGGTGGTGGGGAAGCCAGCGGAAAATACAGAGTGGCGGGGTTGGTAATGTTCTCTAGTTGCGCCGTGATTGTCTCAGTGTTCTGTCACTCATGGGGACACCACATCACCACAAAAATCTACAGGGGGAGCTCAAAAATTGAAGCCCCTTGTGTGCTATAATAGAGTTACATTAGAAGTGCCCATCAATGAAGGCTCAAGGTCATTGGCCACAGATACAATTACTTAAAATAACGTTATATCTACGGTAGCTTTGATCAGACTGATCATGTCAACATCATACTCTCAAAATCTTATCTAGAAAGCTAGACAAGCAGTCAGTATCATGAATCACGTTGACAATCTACTGGCAAATCCTTTTCAATTATTGTCATATGAAGAGAAATTATAGATAAAACGTACCGGTGCTCATCGACCATTGAACATTACACAACAAGTTGGAAATCATGAATTCAACAATTAGTGTTTTGGAAGGAATCAGTGGCTAACTGCAAGCGTTGCCAAGCAATCACTAGCCTGCTATTCAGTGGAGTGGGTGTGTGGTCCAAGTCTGAGTTTAAGATTCTCTTTTCTAATCTTAAAAGAATAAACATTCCACACTATGGGCCAGAAAAGTTTGAATACAGCGGCCATGCTGTCAATCCAGCATGACATCTGCCACGCTCAATAGAACTGGGAACTCTGAGAAAAAAAGAGTTCAGACTGGGAAAATAAAATTTGCCCACGAAGAACCGCCATGCCACCTTCCGGTTCAAGTAAGTGTAACAGTATAACTTTACGGCGTCCCCTCGCCCCGACACGGGCGCGAACCAGGGACCCTCTGCACACATCAACAACAGTCACCCACGAAGCAGCGTTACCCATCGCTCCACAAAAGCCGCGGCCCTTGCAGAGCAAGGGGCAACCCTACTTAATGTCTCAGAGCAAGTGACGTAACTGATTGAAATGCTACTAGCGCGTACCCGCTAACTAGCTAGCCATTTCACATCCGTTACACTCACCCCCCTTTCAACCTCCTCCTTTTCCGCAGCAACCAGTGATCCGGGTCAACAGCATCAATGTAACAGTATAACTTTACGTCGTCCCCTCGCCCCGACACGGGCGCGAATCAGGGAACCTCTGCACACATCAACAACAGTCACCCACGAAGCAGCGTTACCCATCGCTCCACAAAAGCCGCGGCCCTCGCAGAGCAAGGGGCAACCCTACTTAACGTCTCAGAGCAAGTGACGTAACTGATTGAAATGCTACTAGCGCGTACCCGCTAACTAGTTAGCCATTTCACATCCGTTACATAAGCACAGCACAAGGGGAGTCCAAAAATATATTGTATGCCGCCGCATACATTATGTAATATGCCAGGGAGATATGATTACTGTAGCTAAGAAAGTAATACTAAGTATGTTATGTATTAAGTTGTTAGTAGCCCATGTGCCTCACCCTAATAATTTGGTGCCTTTCCCCCTCATAGCTTAGCCTACTGTTCTGACTTTGTGGTGCAAATGTAGCCTATAGCCTGTTTTTAAAAAATGTAATCAATACATTTTGTAAGAGCTTTCATTGTCTGCTTATATGCCCCTTTATTTATCCTACAGTTCTGACTTTGTGTACAGGGAGAATACTATAAGAATGGCCCAAGTTCTGAATTCTGTTGCAGTACAAAATGCTATATTGACTACGTCAGTCCTAGCTCGCTCATTGTCTTACTCGAAGATTAAGACAGATTTTCTCTTATCTGCTCGCCATCCTCTTACATGCCATAGATTGTACATCTCAATTGTCAGAAATCACATTTGTTTAAGCAAGTCAGCCATGTTTTTTAAAAAGGCATTAAATGAGGCTGAATGAACTGTTTCGCTGCCAGACAAGGCTCCGCTGATAGCCAGGTGTAACGGTGGTAAGGATTCACTCCATGGTGCTGAAAATAAAGCTCTGCTGTTGGGACAGCTTTATATAGGCCCTAATAGTTTGTGAGCACTGTTTGTCAACATTCTAGTGCAATTCATGTATTGTTTAGTGTTGTGTAGTGCTTTGCTGGCATGCATTTTTATTTTGCCCCACCAAGATTTACATGCTATAATCGCCACTGCTACCATCATCTGATAATATTTTGACTCATTTTCCAAAAACTGTGAGCCATTAGTGTACTGAACAAAAGAGATGCTATCTCAATCATTTTGAACTTCTTTGAATTGCTAACATTTTTTCACCCTCAACCTTAGACAAACACCAGTCTTTGAGATCCTAGTGTTGATATGGACGCTTCACCTGTCATTCCTTTACTCTCCTAACTGAAACTCATTCATTTACTCCACCAGATATCAAGATGGCTCCTTTGAGATGCATGTACCTGCATGAAAAGTGGGTGGCAGGTGTGCAGGTAAGTGCTCAGTGCGCACCTCAAAGCATCCGTGTCAATTGGTCAGCCAACACCATGCCACTCAGTGCTTAGAACAAGTATGGTTTAAAATGTTGACACATATGACACTGCAGAGGTGTACATGTACCTTGCCCAGCACTGGCAGTCACAAAATACCAAGAAAACTCACCAAACAACAAGCACAAAATACAAAGAAAACTCAGTCAGGTATGCTTGGGCATACACTTTAAGCTGCCCTCTTCACCAGGTCTCCCTTCTACACACAGCACTAAAGGATAAAATACTTTTATTTATAATAGTCTCATAGCAAAGGTATGCCTCAACTTGCAAGACAATTGTTGGCAGTATGTACAACATATCTGTAATTTCCATGGAATCAATCAAATATCTATTTTGTACACACTAATTATCTCTGTAAAAAAGAAAAGAAAAAAAGAAACATTCCCAGTACCGGCAAATATTTCCAAATAAGTTTTTCTTTGTAGAATTGACATTTAAGAGTATAGTGTTATGCACTACACTGATATGGATTTATTTTCCTTTCATAAAAATAAAAGGTTACTACCTTTAACTGCATTGTGTAACATTCAGTATGGATTTTAAGAAACATTTTTTCTTCAAATCTCAATTTCCTTGAGAATAACAAAAATAAAAACAAAGTGTTGAACCTGTGAGATGAGAATATATTAAATGAGGCCAACATTGTTCATCTATCTATCTCCATTGACAAGTGGTCAAGCTTAATGACAAAAATGTACAATATGGGATACGAAATTCATTTCAATATAACGATCACTCTAAATTTAGGGATTTGATTACACAAATATTTCAAAGACGGAAAACATCAGCCATCTACACTGATTCAGGAGGGTTGCATTACATATATTTTTTCCAAATCAACTTCAAATTCTTTAGTGAAAAAGTACAACTATTAACAAGGTAAGCTATTCCTTAGGACAATTTCTCAAAGGTCTGCCCAAGTCTCAAAACTCTGAACAGGTTCATTGAGGTGACATAAAAAGAGAAATTGGGCTATTTGTTGTAAACTAGACTAAAGCTGTACACCTGGTCACCTCCATATCCAATTCTGAATCAGTAGAATTAGGTTATAAACGCATTAATTCCTTCAAACTGCAAAACCGCCTCACTTTGAGGGTGTTGAGAGTTGTTGCTGTGCCATGAAAGGTGTGACAATATGCTGGCGAGGGAAGAGAAAGGTTGAAGCATTGTATATATGATAGCAGCTCTATCACACAGTCTTCCCTCTGTCTCCTGGACTGGCATGAGAAGGCTGGAAAGAGACTGAACAGGAGGAGTGGGCTGGTAGATAAGAGAGTCTCTAGTGATAGCACTGTGGATGGGGTCTAGCTGGGCTCCACACGCAGCTTCTTTCTGTTGGGCGGCTCCTCTGGCTCTGATTCAGAGCTGGAGTCGGAGCCACCATCAAAGGCGGACACTGTGCTCCCCTTGGGGTTGGTGTACAAGCTGCTGTCAGAGGATGTATAGTTGGCCTGGAGCGTAGTGTTCCCCTTGGCTTTCTCCAGTGCACGGACTGCAATCACCCAGAGAAACACAAGTCAGAAAACAACAGGAGAAGTATCGGTCTCTCCCTTCACCATGAAATATTGTTCATTGGGATAATGCAAAAAGCCATCAGTAGCATATCCATAATGGCACATTTCGAATCAGGATTTACCAGTGTTTTACTCAAACGGTTCAGACTTTTCTGTTTCTATCTACGTGGGCCGGCACCTGCGTCTCACTGGGCCACGGCTCTGGCGTACCTGCTCTCACTTGGGGCCAAAGCCAGGTCACTGTTACTTTTCAGTTGTCATTAAATAATGGCTAACTGTTCCTACAAAGCAACTGTTTTGATTATGCAAAAGTTATTGATTCTGCTCTTCTTAAGTCTTCACTGCCAGCCCTAGCTATGGAAACACAATGTTCATAGTATAAGATAAGGATGAATAGACTAGTGTAACACTGGTGTTACAACTGAAAAGCAGCATAAGTATGGTTCTGATCCCATGACCCAACCACTCACCCTCCTGCTACTGCAGTTGTCCCTGGGCCTTGAGCCCACACTCACCCTGCTGCTCCAGCAGTGCATTCTGCTTCTTCAGGTCGTCAATGTCCTGCTGGTGTGTGTGGTTTTTCCGTCTCATGTACTGGATGTAGTCTGTGGCTTTGTCTAGGATCTGAGCTCGGGAGGCCTGTTTGACAGATTGCTGTCAGCAACAAATGACAAACTCAGCCATGAGGCAATGTTGCATTTGTCCTTATCACAGTATTACAGGTGAAACATGCACTGCTGGCCCAGGTATTCAAGACGGGCTAAATACCATTCACTTATTGGAACCAAGTAGAAATCCAAACTAATTCATAACTGAGCTAATCATTCACGAAAATGAAAACTAAACCATTCAAAATAATGGTTGAGGCTTATTTGATCATCATTGATACAGCAGTACATTTAGCATTAATACATTTGGACATTCATACAAATTAACTTCATATAGCATTCATCCTACAGTCAGTCAGAGCTGGAAAGTAGAAAATATCGATTACTAACTTTACTAACCTTCTCCCCTTGTAACGCAGGCACAGAGTCCCGTAAACTGCTGAAGCTGTCTTTAATGTGGTCCCTACGTTTGCGCTCCAGCGCATTGTGATGTGCTCGTTTGTCTGCCTGCAACGAGAGATCCACAGACAAAACAGCTTCAACCAAAATAGCAATAATAAGAGGCCAAGTAATAAGTGTTAAAAAAAGTGTTTCTTCATGCAATGATGAAACGTGTATTTGTGTTATTTTTGTGTGCCAACTAGCAAGCAATGTTCAGTTGACATGTTGAAACGTGTATTTGTGTTATTTTTGTGTGTGCCAACTAGCAAGCAATGTTCAGTTGACCATTTCAATCCCCATCCAAATCGAAACACAATTATTGAACACATTTCACATTGTGATTGCTAATGAGTTAATTGTAGTAATAGTTAGACAAAATATAGACCAATGCGTGATTTTTATGACATAAAAGTGTTGAATCAATACCGACTGTTGGTATGAAGTCTACAATACTGGTTGCTATGGACAATGTCTGTCTCATACATACCAAACTACCTCCTATGCACTCTGATCCTTATCACCACCGACCTCTAGCTTATATTTCTTTGTTATATTATTTTAGAAATCACTAATGTCTCATGTTCTAAGGAGGACAAAATGGTACCACCTGTTGGTTGCTTGGCAGCTACCTCTGCTCTCTAAACAGCCAACAAAACATATTATGACTCCATGTTCATCACCAAGCATTATAAGGGGTTCAGCAAGCAGCATTGAATTAATGCATAGAAGACATTATGGCATGAGTCAGTGTAATAGCACTGTTCTTATCCTGAGCTGATATCCATCATCCAGCTTCATCAAAATGTGTGAGGGCAACTCTCCTTTAGTTCTCTATGAAAACATATGTTTGTGTTGCTTTTAACAGCACCAAATGCAATGCACGATCTTATCACCTATTGATAAAGTATGAACAACCTGTCAAAAAGACTAAACAAATTAACTATGATGGTAAGGGCACAGTGTACATGATTTCCTCTCATGGGGTGCACAGTACAAACACAAAATGACATGACTTCTGAATGGCTTATCCTCTGCATAACATAATACTAGCTCATAACCATTTGGTTTGCTTCAAAGGACAATTCCCCTTGGTTTATGGGATGAGACTACCCTTTCATGCGTTAATATTTTCAGGGTTGATAACTCCCCATCAAACCTGAAAAATTGCACGAGCCTTGTAGATAACTGTCATTTTACATAATGTACAAGCGCAAAGTATAACTAGCTAACTAACTTTAGAAACATTACACTGCCCTTGTAACGTTACACTTCTCTACACCAGTGTCTCTCAACCCTTTTCGCTTACTGTACAACCAACTCAATTTTACTCTGCCTGGAGTACCTCATGTGCATTTTACCATTAAGCCTATGGTCTGATGAGTCTTCTCAAGTACCCCCTGTGGATAGGCCAAGTACCCCTGTTTGGGAACCACTGCTCTACACCGACTTACCTAATTAGCTACATTAGTTAGCTGACCTTGCAAGCGAGTTATAGGGGTAATATTTAACTACATAGCTTGCTGCAACGCTAGCTGTTTGTTGTTCTAGACAAGTTAGCGCCAGCTAGCAAGCGATGTTCAGTTCACCGCTTCAAATATAACAATCAAGCTCCGTGTTAGCTAGCTAGGTAGCTACATTGCTAAAACTGGTCAAATTCGCTAACAAGTAAACAAAGTTTATTTGATGACATTATGATAGATGCATATATTGAAATGATCATTTGTTGAGTAATCATGTATGCATGTATTTTGTTTCATTGGCAAGCTACTCAGCTGATTGGGTTTGCAGGCTACTGTGTGGAAAAATATTTCTGATCTGCCAGCTACTTCATCGAGCCAGCTAACATACCCCAGGGAACAACGAAAAGCACGCGTTTCCCTAATCAAAAATACAAACGCCATCACATTAACTTACGTCACTGTCGACATCGATATCTTCGTTGTCGCTCATTCTTCTGTGAAATGTATGAGAAAATTTAAATAGTTTAAAATTAACACAGGAGATAGCTAGCAACCAAAATGAAACGAAGAACGAAACGAATCCTACAGCAGGGACATGACGACCAACGGATTCTCTACACGTGATTCGCCTACACATGGACACAACAGTCTGTAAAGCGCATGTGCGACGACGAAAAGTTTTATGGGTAATGATGTCCTTGGTGTGACTCGTTTGATTCCTACCATTATGTGACCGTCTGTAATTGGACTATATTCCCCACAAAGCTTCTTTATTTGGACGAGCCCGTGCTACGGAAAAGTCTCAAAATACCCTTACAACTGTTCAAGGATCTGTTTTGATCATTTTGCCTTACACATTGAAATAGCTGATCCTAATTCAGCGACTTATACATATGTATAGAAAGAGATCCAGACAGACGTACAGAGACAGACAGACAGGCAGGCAGACTCTTTGACCAATACCTACTTTTCAAATATATATATATATAAATATATATATATATATATTATCAAACTACACACAGATGAGAACTCACAGTAATATCATCATTGCTGACTTTACTTGTTTATTGTTATTCAGAATTAGGCCTATGTATGTACAATCTATACATGTTAACTGTTTAAGCATTCAGGGTTATCATTCTTGTTTGCAAAGGCCGTGGATCACAAGACTATTAGGCATGCGGCGATCATAACCAGGCCTCTCCGTCTGTAGCCTGTGATTATGAGGCCAGATGGCAGCCCAGTTTCAGCATCCCTCCCCCACTTCTCACCCTGATCATACACTTCTCTCCATAGGACCTGTATAAACCTGCTGTTTCCCTACAAGCACCTGAATATTCCCATTGCTGCAATCTGAGGGTATGCTGAGTTCAAATGTAATAACAAAAAAAGCCTATCACAGATCGGGATAATATTTGATAATCAAGGAAATAACTCTGCAAAACTGGCTTTTGTATATGTACTGTAAAACAAAAACACACAGAAAACAGGCTATAATTCATAAATGAGATTATGTTTGGTGTTCACCTAATCAATCAGATAAGTAAACATACATTTTACCAACCATCTGACATTCTGCAATTATGTGATCCTCTGACGGTTGATGGATGATCTTACAGTCGATGATACAAACACTCGACGGTGCTTCTTGTATAAGTTATGTTTGACACCAATTCTTTAGCAGTAAAGAGAATGACACTGGCAAATAATAAATATCCAAAGGAGGCACTACTAGAGACAGAGGGCCAGACTAAATCCAACTAGGCAACTTGCATCCTGTTGACTTAATTAGTGTCCATTAAACAACCAGCACTTTCACTTTCTGTACTTCTGCAGCTCTTTCTAATGTCATATTCATCACCAGCCACACCATATGCTACCCTAAACCCTCACAGCCGTTTCCATGACACAATGGCCAACATACAACCATTGGCATATTTCCCCCTCTCCTCCAAAGAATCTTCAGATATTTCTTGATCAAGATACTGTATTTATGTAGGGCAGCCCCCGAAGTGACTCTTCTTATCAACTGTATGCAACAATTTCCTCTGTGTTGTCTTAGGAATTCAGCATTCTCTGTCTTGATCTCCAACCCCCATTGTCACAGATCTGAGAAGCAAAGGTTCTGTTGTCTTTACAGGTCTGTAGGTCTGATATCTGATTAGAGGTTAACTTTACAGTAATACTATTGGTCAACAACTCAGATTATGAATCCAAACAACTCAGATGTTATAAATGGTCTTAGATTCTTTGTCTCTTTCTCTTATGTTGCGCTGGTGAAATACATTACCTACACTCTTTCTCTCTCTCTCGCCAATGAGCTATGGGCCATGGCACAAACATGGGTTTTTTGTCTCTCTTTTTCTCTCTGACCATGCTTTTAATAATGCCTTTTAATGCTTGTTAATGCTTTGCAACTTAAGCTTATGCCTTGTATAATGTTAAACGGAGTCAGATAAAGATAAACATTTGAATAGGCTAATTGCTTAGTCTTATTACGAGTTGCATGTGAGGTATATATAATACAGCATATATAATAAATATGTTAAATATTACCCACTACACATATAAAGAGTAAATGAGTTATTTCTCAAATAGCTACAACTTTCCAAAGAACTGCAAAGCATACGTTTACCCACACATAGCTCACTTGATGTGGTAAAACACTATCCAACAGTGTACATATTAGGGGACTGCCTGTGGACACAGGTCTCATGAACTGCCTGCCTACTTCAGTAAATGCCGGTTTCCTGAGGTGCTGTGTGCACCCAGTGAGCCTAAGCTCCACAACCACTACAGCGAAAGGGATCACTAGACATTTTTGTAACACTGGAATGTCAGCAAGTAAGAAAAGCACAGGTTCTGTTTGAAAATAGGTTTTTTTCTTCTTCAAGCTCTTTCATGGCGTGCAAAGCATAGTATCACATAAATAAATGTTTCCAGTGAAATGTTTAATCAGAATGCATATGTGGTATTTGTAACACACAACAGGTGTGGACTAACAGTGAAATGCTTACTTCCCAACAATGCAGAGAAAGCAAATAGAGAAATAATAGAAAAGTAAAACACATAATAATAGATACACAATGAGGAACGATAACTTGGTTATATACAAGAGGTTCCAATACCGAGTCGTTGTGCAAGGGTACGAGGTAATTAAGGTAGATATATACATATAACTAGGAATAAAGTGACAGATGGTAAACAGTAGCTGCACCCTGTGTGATGAGTCAAAAACGTAAGTGCAAAAAGGGTCAATGCAGATAGTCCAGGTAGCTCTGGATAACTAACTGTTTAGCAGTCTTATGGCTCGGGGGTAGAAGCTGTTCAGGGTCCTGTTGGTTCCAAACATGGTGCATCGGTACTGCTTTCTGTGCGGTAACAGAGAAAACAGTCTATGACTTTGGTGGCTTGAGTCTTTGAGCATTTTTAGGGCCTTCCTCTGACACCGCCTGGTATAGAGGTCCTGGATGGCAGGGAGCTCGGCCCCAGGGATGTATTGGGCCATTCGCTCTACCCTCTAGCAACTTGCGGTTGGATGCTAAGCAGCTGCCATACCAAGCGGTGATGCAGCCAGTCAAGATGCGTTCAATGCTGCAGCTGTAGAACTATTTGAGGATCATGCCATGCCAAATATTTTCAGCCACCTGAGGGGGAAGAGGCGTTGTTGTGCCCTCTTCACTATTGTGTTGGTGTGTTTGAACAATGATAGACCCTTAGTGATGTGGAAACAGAGAAACTTGAAGCTCTCGAGCCGCTTCACTATAGTCGTCGATGTGAATGGGGGCGTGCTCGGCCCTCTGTTTCCTGTAGTCCTCGATCAGCTCTTTTGTCTTGTTGACATTGAGGGAGAGGTTGTTGTCCTGGCACCAGACTGCCAGGTCTCTGACCTCCCCCTTATAGACTGTCTCATTGTCGTCTGTGATCAGGCCTACCACCGTTGTATCTTCTGCAAATTAGTGATGGTGTTGGAGTCGTGGCGGCCATGCAGTCGTGTGTGAACAGGGAGTACAGGAGGGAACTAAGCAGACCACCATAGCCCCTGGGAGAGGTTGACAATGTCAGTGAAGACACTTGCAAGCTGGTCAGTACATGCTCTGAGTACATTTCTTTGAACTAATCCATAACACACTGTTTACAAAATCAACAACTCAGCCTTATTTGACATCTCTGGCCCAGTTGTGTGAGTAGTGACTGGAAGGTCCCAAGTTGCCAAGGATGGCATAAAGTGAGGAGGGGCTCCCCTGAAAGGACTGGCACCTTTGGCAGGCAAAGGCATTGAACTTTCAGCCTGGTTGTGTAATATTAATTGATACTTGCTACGTGTGCATGAATGCCAAGTAGAAAAAATCCTCCTAAAGTGCTTTGGCAACAATTACACTCTGTCCACACAATCTGACCCATTGATGCTAAACAGGGCTTTCCCACGGTACTCAAGTCTAATAGAAATACAGCCAAACAAGGGACAGGGCTGGCATCTCATATTAGCAGGTGTGGTTGAGCATTTACTGGAACTTATTGGTACAGTATTGTGATCAGCTTATCTTCAGCTCTACTGAATGTTAGCTCTAGAGCCCTGAAACATTTTATAAGAGTGTTGACATCATCATTAACCGAGGATATCTAACAAGCTGTTTTTAGGTGATGATTGGGTAATAACCAATTAACGTCAATTCTGCTAAGAAAGTTGAATTGGGAAGAGATACATGCATTCCTTTGTCTCATTTACATCCCCTGTCATATACAAACATATTCAGGTGGATATGTCCAGGATGTAAGAGGGCAAAGAGTACAGAAATGTGATGATTGTTATGAATTTGAAGATGTAGCCTGTTGCGCAGGAGTTAGCCCCCCTAACATGTGACCATAATGCCATGTGACAGGGGGTTCTAGATAGAGAGCTATGGTGTTAGATAGAAGAATGTGAGGAGGGATGGGTAAAGTGTGTGTGCTAGAGAGGGGTGAGAGAGGGGGCGTAAGAGAGAGAGAGAAGAGAGAGAAAGCACTCAGCGGACCAGAGACTTGAACATCACAAGACGGCACACAATGAAGGTAAGAAAATACTTTTTAAATAATCACAGTGCCTTGAGGTGTCATGAAAATTCATTACTACTTGCATTATAATCTGGAATTGTTATCTACTTTATTTATCTTTTTATCAATTGTACTTTAATAACAATGTAATAACTAGTTGAACTACAGTGCCACTTCAGGACTCATACGTTTAAAACACAGACATGACCTGCATGAAAGTAATCTAATTTACACATAAAGCAGATCTAGATTTAGTTTATCTCATTAAATGCAAATAAATACTAATGACTAAGGGCAAGAATAAAGGGTCAGATAATAAAACCAAATTAAGCCTTGAGACAATTGAGACATGGATTATGCATGTGTGCTATTCAGAGGGTTAATGGGCAAGACAACAGATTTAAGTGCCGGTTTATGTCAAGAACTGCAACACTGCTGGGTTTTTTACGCTCAACAGTTTCCCATGTGTATCAAGAACGGTCCACCACCCAAAGGATATTCAGCCAACTTGACACAACTGTGGGAAGCATTGTAGACAACATGGCCCAGTATCCATGTGGAACGCTTTTGAACCTTGTAGAGTCCATGCCACGACGAATTGAGGCTGTTCTGAGGGCAAAAGGGGGGGGGGGGGGTGCAACTCAATATTAGGAAGGTGTTTCTAATGTTTGGTATACTTAGTATATTTCTGCACTCTGTTTTGTAAGAATATCCTTTTGGGTCCTGATATTTTCATTAGAGACGTGTTCTGAGACACTTCTAAGACATGCCTATATTCGCCCTACTGAAGGCCTCTTTGAATGCGTGTAGGATTGGGCACCCCACTGCACTCTATTCTTTGAGGCACTGTGCCTGTTTGTTGCGGTCTGAATAGCACGGGTTGATGAATAGCCCTTCAGTGAGTGCCTAGGGAACCGCATTAGGATAGCAAACCATGTAGAAAAACAAATCGTACTTATCCAATTAATTGTGCTAAAATGTATATGTTTGCTCCTTAGTCACATATTCTAGGAAAGGGAGATATTCTTTGAACAATCATTTGTCCCTCATCCGTTCAGCTTCTCTAGCAGCTGAAAGTCACAAGGAGAATATCTTAGAGCTCTCTGAGCAACACCAAAGGCTAATACTCAAATCAAATCACATTTTACTTGTCACATGCACCGAATACAACAGTAAAATGCTTACTTACAAGCCCTTAGCCAACAATGCAGTTTTAAGAAAAATAGCATTAAGAAAGTATTTACTAACCATTGTACGGTCAGAACTGAGTGACGATGGTATACATTTATAGAGTAGTGTATTAACTCTCTGGACTGGTGTGTCATCATCAGCATAGCTACGGAGTCAATCAACACTGCAGGATAGATTTGAATCATCTTCTGAGGTGAAATGTTGCCTGGTAGCAAAATACATTCATAGATTGCATTGTTCAAGTCTCATCAAATATATTAATTGTGTGGTGTCATTGAGTAACGTAGCTAGTACCAAACTGTCTTATTGTAAAAATAGTAATACTCATCATGGAAGTCTAGAGTAGACACCATTCAAAGTGGACAGGAGGAGTTGTAACTCTCCCGTTGGTCAAGTCCAAGAGACAACACAGAAACATTTCCTCTCCATTGACATAGATATGTTTCTTCATTTTTTTATGTTCGGTGTCTCATTAAATATAAAGTAAACGAACAGCTTTGGGATGAATGGTACCATGAACCAGACAGAGGGACAGTACAGAGATGGCTATGAGACAGCTTGGAATGGCGGCAACACCTACAACATCACACCTCATAATGTCACCACTGGCTTCCAGTCCCCCTTCTCCCCGGTTATGGACATGGCCATCAATGGCATCACCATCATCATCCTCTTCATAACCATGGTGTCCCTGGGCTGCACCATGGAGATTTCCAAGATCAAGGCCCATATCCTGAAGCCCAAAGGGGTGGCCATCGCAGTGGTGGCCCAGTTTGGTATCATGCCTCTCACTGCCTTCAGCCTGGCCAAAATCTTCCAGCTGGGTGCCATCGAGGCTGTGACCGTGCTGATCTGTGGCTGCTGTCCGGGGGGAAACCTCTCCAACATCTTCGCCCTGGCCCTGAAGGGTGACATGAACCTAAGGTGAACTCATTGACATTTTGATCTGACGTTTTCTTTTTTTTTTTAGAAAAATTATTAGGCAGGACATTTTGGACAAAAATGTTGGACAAAAACATTTATACAATTGTTTCACAATACAGAAAAATGCAAAGGTTAGAATAATTTTGCACATGTCATGAATGCTAAACTAAAGATAACACATGTTCTATTGTTAAGATTTGGCAAGGATATCACAAAAACTCTGAAAATTGAATGTAAATTATAAAAGTTTCAATCTCACTTTCTCTTTATATCCTACAGCATTGTAATGACCACATGTTCTACTGTTTTGGCCCTGGGTATGATGCCTCTGCTGCTCTTCCTATATTGCCATGGCTTCAATAATTTGGAAAACGCTGTGCCTTACACTGGCATCACCATAGCTCTCATCATGACCCTAGTGCCCTGTGCCATTGGCATAGCCATCAACCACCGGGTACCACAGTACTCTCAGATCATCATCAAGGTGAGGTTGACTCCAGATCTTGTATTTTTGGTCAACAAAGTGACACATCTTAAGGTATATAAAATTGTGTTTCTAATCCTAGTTCATTCATATAGCATTTTCTATTTACGAAAGGACATTAATTAACATCCTCTGTAAAAGCATGTTTGATTTGACAGAGCTTTTACTCCACAGGTTGGTCTAAGCATCTTACTAATTGCCTCTGTGGCCATTGGTGTCATGTCAGGCATCTCCATTGGGGGAACAGTGTGGGTTGTTCTCTCACCCCAACTCATGGCAGCGGCTGCACTGATGCCCCTGACAGGCTACCTGCTGGGATACATCATGTCCACCATCTTCAAAGTCAATCATCAGTAAGTGCACTGCTGTATTCATCAGTTCAAGGATAGACTGGGCCAAGCTATCAATAATAATATACAGTTGAGCAAACCATGTAACAAATATTTTCTCAGATGCAGGAGGACTATTTCTATGGAGACAGGCTGTCAGAACATCCAGCTGTGTTCCACCATCTTGAAAGTGGCCTTTCCCCCAGAGGTTATTGGCCCCCTGTATCTGTTCCCGCTGATCTACATCATATTCCAGGGAGGCGAGGCGCTGCTTTTCATCATCCTCTTCAGATGTTACCAAAGCTTCAAGCCACCAGCTGAGGGTAAGTGTCACAGCTGTCTGGGTAACACTAGGGTAGCGTGGCTCAGAGAATGTACTGTCCCCTTACCTCTGCTGTTAGTGTGCCAGACTGTTTGAGAAAATATAGGCAATCTTTCTTCTAAAGAAATCTATTTTTCTCTCCCATAGCAAAGCCTGTATACATGACAGTGGCCGGTAAAATAGAGGAAGTAAAGGTTCTATAGGTCCCATATGGGAGAGGCCCATAGAGATGGAGCGGTCACAGGAGGACAGAGGACCAAACTGAACAGGCCCAAACTGAACAGGCCCAGGACAGGAGCCAAGACCACAGCATTGGAAAGGCAACAGAAGGGAGAGGGACACCTCAGACAATCAGGCTGTGTTGAGAACAGAAGATGGTAGTCTAATATGGTCATCGCTTAGTCACTTCAGTGACATCAAATGTATGGCTTTTTAGGGGAACATAACTGGCTGGCGATGTGCAGCACAATTTTACCAATGCAACTGTATACTGTAGTTGGAATGCAGTGTCTAAGCCACTAGATATTAACTGGAGGAAAGAAAGAGTAACTGTATTTATATTGACAAGCTTTTATTTCTAGAGAGAATAATATGAATTTAAATAGTTGATCTACTGCCAATGTTTAGAATTTTGACAATAGATTATGCCCAGGTATTTTATACTTAGTGTGTAAATATAGAAAATGTATAATGTAGATTAAGGTTAACCAAATACACAATGGGGTCATTTCTGTAGAGGACATAGAAGCAGCATAAAGCTGTAGGGTCTCCATCTTTGTTGCAGTTTTATGAAAACAAAAATTGTGATGTTTAATATCAAACAAGCCTCTAAAATGTCAGAAAATAAATTTTCAAGAAGTGGGTTCTAGAAGACAAGAGTATAAATAAAGTGCATTAAAATGCCACCTAATTCTTGAAAGAACATCCACAAAACATAGATATCAAACAGTTCAGTGAAAGAGGTTGAACTGTTTAAGAATGGAATTGGTTGACAAGGACAAAACCTTGCACAGCTCAAATGACATTTATTCAAAATTATAACAGGGTATTTACAGAGTAAAATTAACAAACCTTTTTTCAAATATTAAAATACTATCTTTACACCAATTGCATTGTGTAGTCCCAAAGCAAATGAAACCATTTGAAAAGACATGACACTAAGCTTCTGTACATAACAATAATTACCTCTTTTGAACTATTTATGGTTAACCCAATTAACTTCAGTCTTCCACATATTATGTCCTTATGACTCCACCAAGGTGGCAATGTTAAAAGACACGTCTTAATATGCTTTTTCAAGAATTGTGGAAGCATCCAAGCAACCATGGCTGATCAACAGCATTCTGGACATGAATATACTAAATTCTCAATTTAGTTTACCCATCTTAACAAATCATTTTAAACAACCCACAAATAAATATAAAGTATAACATTGTCAGGTCTCCAAGAAACACCAACTATTTCTCCAATTTGTTACGTCACTGAGCTGTGAAGAGCGAAAATTGACATTCATTTTTTAATCCTTTTTTAGGAAGGAAACTCAATACAAATGCTTTTTGTGCATAGAAGTGGAGCTCTAAGGCCATCTGGGAAAAGGTATACTGACATGAATAAGAGGATATGAACGCTAAGCCCAATGTCAATAAGCTGAGAGGTGTGCCTCAACCTAGGGAACACTGGCCTTCAGCAAAATCATCTTTTAAGTGCATGAAAAAAAAACATTGCGCTCAAAACGATGATCAGAATGGATACATTAAGAACCCCATCCAGAATATTATCACAAGTTACTCTTACTTACCTTATAGCGCATAAATGGTCAAATCTGTGTATGTGAGAATGACCAGTTCAAACTAAGTTGCAGTGGTCTTCATGCATCATTCCTAACATGCTGCTGTGCATGTTCTGCAGTGATCATGTAAAAACAGGTCAACATGGTACAAATTGGTGATGGGTGCAATGATTAGCTCATAAAATGTGTTTAACCACTGAAAAAAACATATGTAATGCTGTAAAGAGAATTTTCAAATGTCATATTGAGCTTTCCAAAAGGCCTTCCAACATACAGGGTGCTCATTATTTTACAGTTACGTCCCTGCGCTAAGCCAATGGTTAAAAGAACAAGTGTCAGACACTTAGAAAATGGCTAAGCATTATGTACATGTGAAACCCCTCTGAGCCCTCCTCTGGATGGGGGAGAAGTAACATTCTGCTGAGCATGACACGGCCTCACTTAGTGCCCCTGGAGGAGGTGGGTGGGTAGTCTGTTGTGTTGGCAGCTGCTGCAGTGGGGAGCTTCATACAGGCCTCCGACTCAACACAGCCTATCAACAGCAATCCTGGAGGTCTCTAATGTACGCCCAAGTGGCTACAGCATGATTCAGGCCTCCTTTAACAAAGGCATATCTGCAGGAACAAAGAGACATCATCAATACGCCGTATGCAAATATGGGCATTATCAACCAATACATGTGTGAAGAGGCCTGTTTGGAGAGACATGTTGATAGGGGGCCTACCGTCAGAGTAGTCCATCTCAGAGTCCAGGAGGGGCAGGCTTTGCTGCTCGCTGCCTGTGGAGTCCCTCCGCTGTGAAGGTGAAGGTGCTGCAGCAGCAGCCTGCTCCGGGCCCCAGCAGGAGGATGAAGGGGAAGAAGTGAAGGATGGTGGTACCGGGTGAACCAATGCCATCTCTGAGAGCTGGGAGAGGGTGGAGGGCCCGGCCTGGGCAATGAGCGGCTCGGTCGTCCCTGCAGCCTGCTGGCCCTCTGACAGCACTATTTGGACCCGGGACTCAGAGCTGAGACTCAGACCCCCTCCGCCACACACCGCCTCCTCATAGGAGGGCAGGGCCACCTGCACCCCCTCCACCATGATGGACACAGGCTGGCCTGACACCCCCTGCTCACGGCTGTGAGGGGAACCAGAGAGGAGTGAAACAGTGTGTTAGAAACTCATTACTTTAGAGACTTATGAGCTAGTTTTATGAGACATGCACACCCCTGGAGTACACAAATAGCTAGGATAAGTCTACCATAGCTGATGCTGAATAAGCATGTCTGTAGTTTCAGGCCACTCACCGGCTGTGGTTGAAGGACTTGAGTTTTGGCTGCACCAGGACAAACAGGACCACCAGCAGCAGGATGAGGGCTACAGAGCTGGCAGTGGAGGCCACGATGGACAGGGTGGGTATGCCCAATGGCAGGGCAGGGTCTCTGTCTGGAAGAGGGGAATCAGGCAATCAGCCCAAGTGCAAACAGTGTCCCAGACCTGCCAACCTTGAAGAATATTTAGCAGTACCAATTCAGCACGGTGGTGCCACCCCCGGCCCCCACGACAGCGCACATGCGACACCCACACTGCTCAAATCATATGCAATGCACTTGTTTTTTGCCTAATAATGATGTTGACAGAAGACTGCCTAAGTAGGAATGTGAGGCTTTAGATTGGTATGGTACTTGGTAATTGGCTGCTCTTCGATAGCTAACTAGAAGAGATATGCTTAAATGTATACATCAGGGCTCTCCCTAAGATTTTATATCAAACATAGCCAACACAGAAGTCTTGTTTGATCCTAAATTAAATTGATGTTGTCTCAATGAAATGTTTCTAGGTTACATTTTAGTGAAAATGTAAACTGACTCAATTTTTGGAGGGGAGAAAAATCTGAACAATTCCAACTACTGGATGCAATGCAGTAGTCTAGTTTACTGTAGGTTATTTGGAATATGAAACAACTGAACTAGTCCTCCTGAGCGGTGAAGCAGTCTAAGGCACTGCATCTCAGTTCTAGAGGCGTCGCTACAGACACCCTGGTTCAAATCCAGGCTGTATCACAACCGGCCGTGATTGGGAGTCCCATAGGACGGCACACAATTGGCCCAGCGGCGTCGGGGTTTGGCCAGTGTAGGTTGTCATTGTAAATCATTTGTTGTTAACCGACTTGCCTAGTTAAATAAAGGTACAAAATAAATAAAAGATTGCCTACATAGAGCAGATCTACCACTTCTTAGACTTGTTTCAATGAGTAAAAAAATACACTGTTCAAAAAAATAAAGGGAACATTTAAACAACACAATGTAACTCCAAGTCAATCACACTTCTGTGAAATCAAACTGTCCACTTAGGAAGCAACACTGATTGACAATAAATTTCACATGCTGTTGTGCAAATGGAATAGACAACAGGTGGAAATTATAGGCAATTAGCAAGACACCCCCAATAAAGGAGTGGTTCTGCAGGTGGTGACCACAGACCACTTCTCAGTTCCTATGCTTCCTGGCTGATGTTTTGGTCACTTTTGAATGCTGGCGGTGCTTTCACTCTAGTGGTAGCATGAGACGGAGTCTACAACCCACACAAGTGGCTCAGGTAGTGCAGCTCATCCAGGATGGCACATCAATGCAAGCTGTGGCAAGAAGGTTTGCTGTGTCTGTCAGCGTAGTGTCCAGAGCATGGAGGCGCTACCAGGAGACAGGCCAGTACATCAGGACACGTGGAGGAGGCCAACAACCCAGCAGCAGGACCGCTACCTCCGCCTTTGTGCAAGGAGGAGCACTGCCAGAGCCCTGCAAAATGACCTCCAGCAGGCCACAAATGTGCATGTGTCTGCTCAAACGGTCAGAAACAGACTCCATGAGGGTGGTATGAGGGCCCGACGTCCACAGGTGGGGGTTGTGCTTACAGCCCAACACCGTGCAGGACGTTTGGCATTTGCCAGAGATTGGCAAATTCGCCACTGGCGCCCTGTGCACTTCACAGATGAAAGCAGGTTCACACTGAGCACATGTGACAGTCTGGAGACGCCGTGGAGAACGTTCTGCTGCCTGCAACATCCTCCAGCATGACCGGTTTGGCGGTGGGTCAGTCATGGTGTGGGGTGGCATTTCTTTGGGGGGCCGCACAGCCCTCCATGGGCTCGCCAGAGGTAGCCTGACTGCCATTAGGTACCGAGATGAGATCCTCAGACCCCTTGTGAGACCATATGCTGGTGCGGTTGGCCCTGGGTTCCTCAAAAATGCAAGACAATGCTAGACCTCATGTGGCTGGTGTGTCAGCAGATCCTGCAAGAGGAAGGCATTGATGCTATGGACTGGCCCGCCCGTTCCCAAAACTTGAATCCAATTGAGCACATCTGGGACATCATGTCTCACTCCATCCACCAACGCCACGTTGCACCACAGACTGTCCAGGAGTTGGCGGATGCTTTAGTCCAGGTCTGGGAGGAGATCCCTCAGGAGACCATCCACCACCTCATCAGGAGCATGCCCAGGCGTTGTAGGGAGGTCATACAGGCACGTGGAGGCCACACACACTACTGAGCCTCATTTTGACTTGTTTTAAGGACATTACATCAAAGTTGGATCAGCCTGTAGTGTAGTTTTCCACTTTAATTTTGAGTTCGACTCCAAATCCAGACCTCCATGGGTTGATAAATTTGATTTCCATTGATAATTTGTGTGATTTTGTTGTCAGCACATTCAACTATGTAAAGAAAAAAGTATTTAATAAGAATATTTCATTCATTCAGATCTAGGATGTGTTATTTTAGTGTTCCCTTTATTTTTTTGAGCAGTGTATATACAAAAAATAATAAACAAATGAGCTTGTCCCCCCCCCCCCCCATCAGATTTCCATCCCTGACCTAATCCATCAAGTTTGACTACTAGGCTACCATTCATTCAACATGCCTTGTCATTCATGAACAGACTTAACACATCATTTGCAGCCTACTGTTGACATACAACTATATCAAGAGGACAGATCAAGAAGTGATTAATTATCATAGGCCTACTAATGTTTAACAGTCTAACATAACATTTTGTGAAGGACATTAGCAGAATATCTCTCTGCCATGTCTGCTTCCATCCAAGCAGCGACACACACTGAACTACCGCAACATTCGTTTCCTTGCTCGTCAATGCCTACTACCGCAACGTGCCTATTTTAAGATAGTTTATCGTACCATCATACTTTGACCTCAAATTGCGTGCAAGGTACGCAAAATGTGTGCAGGTTGGCAGTCGCGCTTGAGGCATGAAAAAAGTAATAATGTTACAGTGAAATTTCATCTTGCAGGTTGATACAACAAAAAACAAATAGTTCAAGCTACCTAACACTGAACTCTGAAGAGTAAGACCAACCTTGATCCAGGAGACAGCTAATCTGCATGGGACCGTCCCACTCCCCGTCCTGACAGGTCAGGTATTTGTAGTCTCCCTTCAGGATGTAGCCTTCATCACAGAAGTACTCGATCACAGTGCGATGGTTCAGTCTATGGCAGGGGGACGGGTGGCAGGTGTAGCCCCCATCCTCTGGCTCAAATGGAGGCAGACACACTGTTGACAAGAAACAAGAGAACCATCATCAGTGAGCGCACAAAACTCATTTTAGACTTCCAAATATGTTAGTGTGTGTGGAATGAATTCAGAGTATTTAGTAAAGCCATTAGTACCATCACTGTGTATGCAGCGGGGTGGGTCTGAGGACCAGAGGCCCAGGGGGGTGCAGGTGAGGATGTTGGGCCCATCCTCCAGGAAGCCTGGGTCACAGCTGTACTGGAGCACCGTGCCGACAGGAAAGGAACCCCCGTTGGTCTCTGTCAGGTTGGCTGACCCATGTTGGACAATGAACGGCCTTGCACATCCTTGGTTGACACAGCTAATCTGCATGGGGCCGTCCCACTCCCCACCCTGACAGGTAAGATATTTGTACTTGTAGTCTCCCTTCAGGATGTAGCCTTCATCACAGAAGTACTCTATCACAGTGCCCTGGCCTAGCCGATGGCAGGGAGACGGGTGGCAGGTGTACCCTCCATTCTCAGGCTCAAACGGAGGCCGGCACACTGCTGGTCAGAAACAACACAATAATGTTGTAAAGTTATAATCCTACATTATCCACATTTTGGTATCAACTATGTTGTTCAACTGGAGAGAAATAATCCTGTTCACAATGAGCCATACTGGTGGCCACATTGTAGAGAGCCACTCACCGTCACTCCGTTTGCAGCGGGGTGGGTCTGAGGTCCAGAGGCCCAGGGGGTTGCATGTGATGATGCTGGGCCCATCAGCCAGGTAGCCTGGGTCACAGCTGTACTGGAGCACCGTGCCCACAGGAAAGGAACCCCTGTTGGTCTCTGTCAGGTTGACCCAGCTGTTCTGCACAGTGAATGGCCTCACACATCCTGAGGGACAACAGGTCATGATTGATGCTAGTGCATTCTGATGTTCTTTTCCCTGCTATATTTTGGTTTTAAAACACTGTTGTTAAGGGCCTTTCTATGAGTGGGTTTTATGAGGTTCATATAATATCAATGAGTTACAAAGGCAGTGGGAGGTGAGTGGGACTTCTAGCAACAGCTTCACGCACTCCATCCAGCATCTTTTACTCATCAACTATGAGAGGGAGAGGATGTGTGGACTTGACACGTTAATATTGAGTGTAGCTCATGTGTTGGCCAGCTGTTTGCTCAAATAAACCCAATTCCGATGTTATAATTTACCACATTGGGCAATATACATCCTGCATTATTAGACTGAAAGAGAGAAGCGGAAATGTAGCAGCATAACAGTAATGTATGGAACGGAGATGTGTGGGGGGGCTTTTGCTGATGAGAGATCTCTTACCTGACCCTTGTCCCGTGGATAGCACAGTCAGAAAGAGCAACAGTGAAAGTGACCGCTTGTCAGCTGAGGTGAGCAGCTCAAGGGCTTTTGACATTGACTCTAACATTCCATTGCACATCTTTTACTTCCACTGCAGAGGGATTCAGCTTAACCTAGGGATAGAAGACCAGAATTAATTGAGTGAAAACTGAATGGAGTTGTCCCCCACCCCCCAAATAATCAACCCTGTCCAAGTTCTAATTATTATTTACTAGCAACTGCAAAGTCACATTTGACTGAGTCTAATGCATATATCTCAAGATCAATCAAGAAAGAGCAGATGCTTTGTTTGGGGACCATGCAATCACGGACCCTTGGGAGGTCCCTATCCCCATTGAAGTTGACATTTAAATGGTTAAGGTTGTAGTTTAGGGAAGGGATTTTCCAAGTATCCCGGATAGCACTGACCCTTTATTTGGGTCCAATGAGAACTAAGTGGCGCAGTGGTCTAAGGCACTGCATCTCAGTGCTAGAGGCATCACAACAGACCCTGGTTCGATCCTTGGCTGTATCACAACCGGCTGTAATCGGGGGTCCCATAGGGCGGCACACAATTGGCCCAGCATCGTTCAGGTTAGGGGAGGGTTTGGACGGGGTAGGCCAAATAATAATTTGTTCTTAACTGACTTACCTAGTTAAATAAAGGCTAAACAAAAAAAGATCTGACTGTAGTTAAGTTACAGCCAAAGACACTCATACTAGCATCCTATTTGATAACTACCTAGCTAGCTAATTAACTAGTTAATGTAACTACAGTCTGGGTAGGTCCTCCAAAACCAAGTAACTTTTTGGGCAAACTGACCAAATTCATAGAAATCTGAGTTATAGATCTGTCATACTCATCGAAACAAGTCTAAGAAGCAGTAGATCTGCTCTATGTGGCAATTTTTAAAATATTTGTCTTACCCTTATTTAACTAGCAAGTCAGTTAAGAACAAATTCTTATTTACAATGACGGCCTACACCGGCCAAACCCAGATGACGCCAATTGTGCCCCGCCCTATGGGACTCCCAATCAAGGCCAGTTGTGATACAGCCTGGAATCGAACCAGGGTGTCTATAGTGACTGAAATGCAGTGCCTTACACCGCTGCGCCACTCGGGAGCACATTTCTATGCTTCCCCTTTCTTATGTTCAATTTTTTCATATTTTACTTTCAGTTATGTACATATGCTTCAAACAGCTGAAAATACAATATTTTTGGTTATTGAAAAGACGGTACAATTATTCTCTACACTCAGTGGTTTGTTTTGTCACATTTAGGCGAACTATTAGAATTCATGCGATTTCTGCTTATTGCACCTTTATACTAGCCAGATAGCAGAGAGGAAAACTATTAGCTATATTACCAAAAGTATGTGGCATTGGTCCCCCATTTGCTGTTATAACAGCCTCCACTCTTCTGGAAAGGCTTTCCACTAGATGTTGTAAATTTGCTGCGGGTACATGCTTCCATTCAGCCGCCAGAGCATTATTGAGGTTTGGCGATTAGGCCTGGCTCGCAGTTGGCGTTCCAATTAATCCCAAAGGCGTTAGATGGAGTTGAGTTCAGGGCTCTGTGCAGGCCAGTTAAGTTCTTCCACACGATCTTGACAACAATTTCGGTATGGAACTCACTTTGTGCACTGGGCAGTCATGCTGAAACAGGAAAGGGCCTTCCTCAAACTGTTGCCACAAAGTTGGAAGCACAGAATTGTCTAGAATGTCATTGTTAAAGAGATTTCCAGTCACTGGAACTAAGGGGCCTAGCCCGAACCATGAAAAACAACCCCAGACCATTATTCCTCCTCCACCAAACTTTTCAGTTGGCACTATGCATTCAGGCAGGTAGCGTTCTTTTGGCATCTGCCAAACCCAGATTCCTCCGTTGCACTGCCAGATGGTGAAGCGTGAATCATCACACCAGAGAACACGTTTCCACAGAGTCCAATGGCGGCGAGCTTTACACCACTCCAGCCGACGCTTAGCATTGTGATTTTAGGCTGTTGTGCGGCTGCTTGGCAATGGAAATCCATTTCATGAAGCTCCAGACAGTTCTTGTGCTGACTGACTTTGCTTCCAGAGGCTGTTTGGAACTCAGTAGAAAGTGTTGCAACCAAGGGCATACGATTTTTACGCGCTATGCGCTTCAGCAATTGTTGGTCCCGTTCTGTGAGCTTGTGTGGTCTACCACTTCACGGCTGGGCCGTTGTTACTCCTAGACGTTTCCACTTCACAATAACAGCGCTTACAGTTGAACGGGCAGCTCTAGCAGGGCAGAAATTTATGAACTGACTTGTTGGAAAAGTAGCATACTATGACGGTGCCGCGTTGAAAGTCACTGAGTTCTTCAGTAAGGCCCTTCTACTGCCAATATTAGTCTGTGGAAATTGCATTGCTGTGTGCTCGATTTTATACACCTGTCAGCAACGGGTGTTAAAAATGAAATAACCGAATCCACTAATTTGATGGTTGTCCACATACTTTGGTGTGTGTGTGTGTATATATATATATATATATATATATATATATATATATATATATATATATAAAAGAGAGAAAGAGAGAAAGAGAGAGAGAGAGAACATAGACGTTACCTACTACCTACACACCACAATATCTGGCTAGCAGCGGCAGATGAATGTTACGTAGAGAACACCAGCTGGTTAACATTAGATTGCTACTGTAGTTAACGTTCTTTCTCACACTAGACGCCGTCAGCATAACAACGCTAGCGAACTGTGAATCATGTAACGCTAGCTACAATAGCTATGTTAACAACAATAAACCATTATTGTTACCTTTGCTTGTAGTTAGCAACGTCAGCTATACCTAGCCGTACCTAGCCAGCTAATCTCTTCGTTTACCCACACAACAACACGGACAGTCAGGTCCTCCTCCACCCTATTCTACTGTACTCGCTCACTGTGGTCGATACATTTGCCTAATCAGGTTCTGTAAACCGGCAACTGTCCCTCACTAAAAGCATCAACTATGCGCGGTCAGGGGAGACTGCAAATCGCCCCCCCGCTAGACTAGCTTCGCAACTGCTTTGCTGCTAGGCTGAGCCATATAAATAATGAATTAATTGTATCTGCTGAGCTGCCTCAATTTGGTCTCTTCCATCGAAGTCTGTTATTGTGAAAAGAAAATGAACCAATAAAGATACAACTTTTGTATAGTTACCACATCCGGGTCTTTTGCGTCCTTAGATACCAGTCCAAAATAAAAAAAAACAGTACCACGCCTGCCTCATCAGCTGCTATCAGGTAGACTTAATATGTATAATTTAATGTACAATACAATAGGAAATGTTATTTATTTTCCTCAAATGTCTTGCAAAATTGTCTGACGGTATTCTAATCTTGGGTTACGTTACCAGAGCGTCAAGGGCAAGGCATCGATGGATATTATGAGAGGCAGTTTAGATTAAATCTCCCGCCCGGCATCCAGCGAGAGTTCTCGGCCTGGCGGCAGCCATGTGTCAGCTGTGTCACTGCCTGAAGTCGGGAGAGTTTGTCACCCCAGCCCAACGTCCCTGGTGGTCCTGAGCGATGATGTCCCCAACAATAAGCAGGTAGCTATCGTATCTACATGCACAAGTTGCACTGTGGAGAATATTGCATGTTTATTCCCCCCAGTTGTATAATTGCATTGTGATACGTAACGCGGCACCGTTATGCTTTAGGACCATGCGGACGCCTCAGAGCAGGTGGGTAGGCTGTTTTCCAGTTTCAGCCAGCTGGATTTAGGACCGCACTGACACCACAGAGGGGTGCAGACAGGCTTTGTGAAGGCAAAGCTTCTGAAAGTCTGGCGTATAGTACCAGCACGGGAGAGATGAATAGAGGCAGCTGCTGCTGTCTGTGTTGCGCTTTTTCTTCGAGTTGTAAAAACAAGCAGAGCAGAAACGGACTACTCTTTAGTTGACTGGTCTAGATGGCAAGGTAAGTGCTGCTTGACATATTTTTTTTTCAGTGTTGAGTTAGTAGTGTAACTGACATGTTACGTTAGCCAATGTCTCATCTCTTCTCGACTGATGAATGAACTACTAGCTACCATAGCCAGTTCAACTCTAGATAGCCTCTAGCTACCAGTGGCTGTCAGTGCCGTTTAAGATAAGGGAGGATGATTTTTAATGAGCATGGCCTTATTTCTATTACAGCATATTGGATGACTGCCATTAATATTCCATTCATCCAGGTCAATGTAACAGGGACTACAGGTTTAGGCTATTACATGATACATTCCCTATACCCATCATGGGGTTGCTACAACCTAGCCTATGAATGAACATTTACAACATAGGTCGTGAGAAAAATACGAGCTGACAGACAGTGACACATTGAATACTGCCTTGCACACTTACCTGTAGCTAGCTGATATAGGGTGTAATTATTAGTCCAACAGTTGCAATTGAGAGTTTCTATTGGACAAATTCAGGTATGTTTTGTTCCCTTTGCTTCCGTTTTTAAGATTTTTTCTTCAACAGAATCGGCAGAATTAATACACCCCTGATCACTTGTAAACAAAGTTCACTTTCATAGCACTAACGTTGTATTCCTTCTCGCGCTCTCTTTCTATCACCTTTTCCCTTCGAATGTGGACTTCAATGAACAACATGTCAGCTGTATGTGACCCTGGCGGAAAAAAACTTATCAAGCCAAACCAAATTGTTGTCACCATATTAGGTAAAGTAACGTCATAGTGTAATAAATACCATTTAAAATAACACAAGCATATTGCTATTACATTGTTATAACTAACTTCTTTCTAAGCAGGGTTTCTCACACACCCAAAGACAGATGGCTGGCACAGACCTTTCATAAACACTGATAAGGAAAGGCCTTGATCAAAAGAGTGCTTGGGTCCGCATTTCACGAGATAATAAGACACACACACACATACCCAAGGACGGAGGGCTGACTACGCACACACAAAATCTCCTGTTTAGCTGAACATTTGATAACAAAGAACTTTTGCTATAAGACTCAGAAGGATGACGCCCAGCTCATCAGGACCAATCTGAGAAGACAACAACCTGTCCAGAACCAACCAAAGGACCAGAACTTCCAGACTCAACCTACTTTCTGTGTTGTATAAAATGTCTATGCATTCTGTTATCTGGGCTTTTTCTGGAGATTCTCTATGAGCCGAAGGAACGAGACCGTATACGCTTGTACCAGATATCTTTACTCATAATTAAACTGTCGCTTGTCATACAATTTATCACCTTGTCTGAATCAATCCTCAATCAAACCGGCTCGCCCTTCTCCATATCCAATTATCAACAGAATGGTAAGCAGAGGATGGTTGTCTAGAGACCCGGTCCAGAGTGGTTGATTTGGGTGGGAGAGGGCGAGTTGGTGAAAGGACGGTTCACGGAGGACAGGTGAAATTCTTTGGGGGGAGAGAGATTAAAGTAGATGTCACACGTCAAGATTTGATGGATGACCCTATGTGAGCCTATGTGACCGCTATGTGAACCTAAGGGGCTGCCTGTCAGGACATTCTGATGGTTAGGTGGGGGTCTTTGGGTAAGGGTCCAGTTGTCAGGTCAACCGGTAATGATTTATGACCCCAGCCTGATTTATGACCCTATGTAATGATTTATGACCCCCCTGATGGTTAGGTGGGGGTCTTTGGGTAAGGGTCCAGTTGTCAGGTCAACCGGTAATGATTTATGACCCCAGCCTGATTTATGACCCTATGTAATGATTTATGACCCTATGTCCTGTTGTAGCAGGCATGCCCATATTTGGGCTTCCGGTCAGGACATCCTGGCCGTGGTGGGGGTCTTTGGGGTAAGTGTCAAGTTGTCAATGTCGTAAATCAGAAAAAGATCATGATTTATGACCCTATGTAGTGATTGATGCCCCAATGGTTTGTAGAAAGGGGGCATGCCCATATTTGGGCTTCCGGTCAGGACATCCTGATGGTTAGGGGGGGCTTTTTGGGGTAAGTAAGTGACCAGGTGTCATGTCAAACTGTTCCTGGATGTCTAGTGTTGGGGGTTGTTAATGAACATTTCAAAGAGGCTGGCTTTGCAGAAGCCTTATAAAGCCCCAAAACAATGCATGTTTAAGATTGTACAAGATAAACCCCCTGAATATTAAACAAAAATGACACATATGTCAATTTATGGTATGTTATGCTCGGCTTGTCATGAACCCAGTGAACAAAGCATTGAGGAAGTTCTGTGTGAAGCTCCAGAATGTTTTAAAGGATTTTTGGGTACGAGTGAGGGCCATATGTCTTACATATTCCAGCCGGAGGATTCTACGGTAAAGATCTTCAACGCCAGTGGCCCCAAACCCGTTTATCAGGCAAAACCTGGGAGTTTTTCTCCTGCTCTGGGCATGAGAGAATGGCTAAACATCAGGCTGGCTCTTTGTAAAATTGAACAGGTCCTGAGTGGCACAGCTGTGCCAGGCTATGCGTTGGAAGAACAGGTCTTCAGACGCAGTGATCTCAAGGCTCTAAGAATTGCTTCAATGGACTATAACCCGGACAACAAAGTGACAATTTTAGCCTGTGAAGTTTATGATGCGGGTAATGCTACAAAGTCTGTCAATTCTCCAGTAGCATCCAGAGCATGCAAAGATGTCAACTTTTTTATTCCTGTGTTTAGTTTTAAATGGGTGGATTATCCAATTTTCATAACACTTATGAATAAGCTGGACATTCTCTTCAAAAATCGCGAACAGTTAAGGCGCTGGCCTCGGCTTTTCTTGAGACATAGCCAGGACCAAAAGGCCCGACGTAGGATGTACCCCTGGAGTGAAAACTTACCAAGTGTTGATGAGCCTGGCAAGAGATCCCGGCATTTTGATGACCAACTGGACACTGACAATGGGGGGTGGTTGCATCAGATCCCTGGATCTGTAAGAAAGGCTTCGTAAAATACCTTAAGAATGTAACGCTATAAAATGTATGTACTAAATATTTTGAATGAAATAAATGGTTTTAAAAGCAGAATCTCACCACGTTATGAACTCTCGCGTTTGTTCACTCTTAGCGCAGTCTGTCCCTGAGAAAAAAAACTTGCGCAATGTGCGCGCGTATGGGCGTGCGTATGATGTAGTGGCTGTGTGTGTGTGTGTGTGTGTTTCAAAAACAGAAAAAGGGGGCTAGGTGTTTGTTAAAAAAATACCCTTGCATCTGCGCTCAAGGCTCTCTATGCATGGGGGGTCGTTTGAAACCAAGGTTTACACTATCTGGCAAAACAGATGCCTACCCCCTCAACAATAATATTGGGTCTTAAGCCTCCTAAACACAAAGTCCTTTCAAAAACTATTTTTTAGGTGGGCTAAAAAGTCATTCAGCCCAGCCCTGTCGAGACCTCCCCACCCCAGCATCTAGATGCTAGCCCCCGGAGATTTTTGAATATCAAAAGATACCTAATGTTTAGACACCACCCAATACCCTATGTTTGAACCAAATACCTTAGGAGTCAAAGATTCCTTTGGGAGGATTTTTAGCGCGAAAAAAAAACGTCAACCCGGTGCTATGTGAAATCATACCGTACTTTCTCTAGTTAGGGGTGGGGGCAAACTCTATTGACAACCGCTACGATGGCTATTCAATGTACAACAGGGGTCTTCTGTAACAAGCAATACGTGTTAAATATGGGCCACAGTCAATCATGACAGCCTCTTTATGAAAGGCCTTTACTTATGACTTAAACAGAATAATTTTATACGCAGCTTATTCATTGATGCTGTGGGATAAATCAGGTGTTTCTAGGTGGGCTTAAACAATCTACAGTGAAACAAAAGTGTACATTTTACACACATGTTTATTGACTTTTAAAAAGACCACAGTAACATGACAGATATAGTGGAGATGCTCCAAAAATCGGCTATTGGATATTCAATGTACAACAGGGGTCTTCTGTAACAAGCAATACGTGTTAAATATGGGCCACAGTCAATCATGACAGCCTCTTTATGAAAGGCCTTTACTTATGACTTAAACAGAATAATTTTATACGCAGCTTATTCATTGATGCTGTGGGATAAATCAGGTGTTTCTAGGGGGGCTTAAACAATCTACAGTGAAACAAAAGTGTACATTTTACACACATGTTTATTGACTTTTAAAAAGACCACAGTAACATGACAGATATAGTGGAGATGCTCCAAAAATCGGCTATTGGATATTCAATGTACAACAGGGGTCTTCTGTAACAAGCAATACGTGTTAAATATGGGCCACAGTCAATCATGACAGCCTCTTTATGAAAGGCCTTTACTTATGACTTAAACAGAATAATTTTATACGCAGCTTATTCATTGATGCTGTGGGATAAATCAGGTGTTTCTAGGTGGGCTTAAACAATCTACAGTGAAACAAAAGTGTACATTTTACACACATGTTTATTGACTTTTAAAAAGACCACAGTAACATGACAGATATAGTGGAGATGCTCCAAAAATCGGCTATTGGATATTCAATGTACAACAGGGGTCTTCTGTAACAAGCAATACGTGTTAAATATGGGCCACAGTCAATCATGACAGCCTCTTTATGAAAGGCCTTTACTTATGACTTAAACAGAATAATTTTATACGCAGCTTATTCATTGATGCTGTGGGATAAATCAGGTGTTTCTAGGGGGGCTTAAACAATCTACAGTGAAACAAAAGTGTACATTTTACACACATGTTTATTGACTTTTAAAAAGACCACAGTAACATGACAGATATAGTGGAGATGCTCCAAAAATCGGCTATTGGATATTCAATGTACAACAGGGGTCTTCTGTAACAAGCAATACGTGTTAAATATGGGCCACAGTCAATCATGACAGCCTCTTTAGGAAAGGCCTTTACTTAGGACTTAAACAGAATATTTTTATACACAGCTTATTCCTTAATGCTGTGGGATAAATCAGGTGTTTCTAGGTGGGCTTAAACAAATCTACAGTGAAACAAAAGTGTACATTTTACACACATGTTTATTGACTTTTAAAAAGACCACAGTAACATGACAGATATAGTGGAGATGCTCCAAAAATCGGCTATTGGATATTCAATGTACAACAGGGGTCTTCTGTAACAAGCAATACGTGTTAAATATGGGCCACAGTCAATCATGACAGCCTCTTTATGAAAGGCCTTTACTTATGACTTAAACAGAATAATTTTATATGCAGCTTATTCATTGATGCTGTGGGATAAATCAGGTGTTTCTAGGGGGGCTTAAACAATCTACAGTGAAACAAAAGTGTACATTTTACACACATGTTTATTGACTTTTAAAAAGACCACAGTAACATGACAGATATAGTGGAGATGCTCCAAAAATCGGCTATTGGATATTCAATGTACAACAGGGGTCTTCTGTAACAAGCAATACGTGTTAAATATGGGCCACAGTCAATCATGACAGCCTCTTTAGGAAAGGCCTTTACTTAGGACTTAAACAGAATATTTTTATACACAGCTTATTCCTTAATGCTGTGGGATAAATCAGGTGTTTCTAGGTGGGCTTAAACAAATCTACAGTGAAACAAAAGTGTACATTTTACACACAGGTTTATTAACTTTTAAAAAGACCACAGGAACATGACCGATATAGTGGAGATGCATGCTACACAAATCTGCTAGTGGATATTCAATGTACAACAATAGTCTTAGGTAACATGCAATACGTGTTAAATATGGGCCACAGTCAATCATGACAGCCTCTTTATGAAAGGCCTTTACTTATGACTTAAACAGATTCATTTTCTACCCATCTTATTCATTAAAGCTGGGTGCATACCCCAGGATTTACATGACGGACGGATTATCTACCCATGGAGGGAAAACTTACGGAGCTTTGAGGGAGTGTGCAAGCGTCTTAGCGATCGGATAATGGTCAGGGGCTAACCAGGACCTATATCTGTAAGAAAGGCATAGTAAAATACATTAATTATGAACGGCTATAAATTGTATGTACTAAATATTTTGAATTAAATAAATGGTTTTAAAATTGTATCTCACCTTCTAACGATAGGAATAAGTCCTTAACTTCTATCACCAAGCATGCCCCCGGAGAAAAAAACTTGCAGAAAAAGCCATGTGCGCGCGTGTGTGCGTGCGTGTGCTGGAGTGTATGCGTATGTGTGTGTTTCAAAACAAAGAAAACGGGGCGGGGTGTGTGTTCAGAAATGGCCAGGCGTCTGCGCTCAAGGCTCTCTCTCTCTCTCTCTCTCTTTACAATATACGTCAAAACAGAGGCCGACCCCCAAACAAAAAAGTGTGTCTTTGTCTTACGGCCACTTACGAATCATTAACAACATGTCAAAACATAATTTATGTTTTAGGGTCTAAAACAGATGCTGTAGGCCGGTTTTAAAAAGTCAATCAGCCCAGCGATGTCGAGACCTCCCCACCCCAGCATCTAGATGCCAGCCCCCCGGAGATTTTAGAATATCAAAAGGTGCCTAATGTTTAGCCACACCAATCCCTTTGTTTGAACCAAATAACTTAGGAGTTAAATATAGCTGGGGTCTAGTCCTAAAAAAAAAAAAAACGTCACCCCCCCAGGCTATGTAAACTCATTCCGTACTATCACGACTTTTGAGCCAAGGCCGCAAACTTCTCAACGAGTCTAGTGAAACAGATAGTTTCCTACTGTTAGCCTCGTTTTAGCGCAGTTACACACATGCAGGACAGCAGAATTGTTATCGGACTGACCCGTTAAAAAGATAATCTGGGAAACCCTCCTAATGGACCTTTCTATAGGTTAGTTCGTGAAATAAATATATATATATGCTGTATATTAGATTTAGGATGCGGGGACTTGTTTGAACATTGTGACTGTTATAGTAATATTAAACAGGAGTTATAGGGGTTTTAACCGCTGACAACAATGATTATTTTATTTAAGTCAAATGTACATATTCATGTAATTTAAAACGTTCGCAGGATATGCAACATTAAGCCATCTGCATCCCGGGGATAAAGGATATGGATCCGCCTTCATTAGAAAGGAATTCCGAAGAGCAACGGATGGACACAGACTTTTACGAGATATCTATATGTAAACTGTATATATTTTTTATGCTAAAATGTACACCCGAAATCGAAAATCATACAACCCTGGAGGACATGATCGAAACGGAAGGGGGGTACCCCCGGAACATGAAGAGTAAAACATTGAATTCGGACGATTTCCCCGCTTCAAAGGACATTTCGGAGGTCTCTGATTTGCGGTTGTTTGTAATGGGCAGAAAACAGGTTAAGGAAAACTCCGAGACTGAAACAACATTCAGTCATGCTATTCTAAAACAGGAAGACAACGATTTTTACAGATATTCAGAAACAGAAGGACAATAATTATCATTATAATTTGTTTTTTAAATATATTTTTTAGGCCATATGTTAAATGGACGTATTCTTATAAGTTAAAATGTATCTATTTCGTATAAATACAGGTTAACATTATCTAACGTTTGTATGATACCCAGAGGCTACAGGGCATAATGGATTGGGAACCGACAGAGTTAGACGGGGATTCTCAGAAGCAAACTGCGTCAGGTCCTTTACGTGGCCCATTCACTAATACACTATTTTCGGCGTAAGTCCCCCCCCACCCGACTACGGAAGAGCAGATGAAACAGAGACAATTCTGCGGGCTTGTACTGAAGGCCTTAACCTAACTCCAAACACAAGCCAGCACCCCAGGACAGATAAAACGATAGACGGTGAATCTTTCCTTCCTCATGGAACTTTTTTGAAGGGGTGTTGAATATTAGAGGTTATGTTTGTATATATATATATATATATATATATATATATATATATATATATATATATATATGATCTAAGAATGATTGGTATTAATTCTAGGCATTTACAGGTATGTTTTTAAAAATGAAGGCTATTTATACAATGAAACATTGTTTTTATTCATACTGTTTGTAAACAATAGCTGCTGCCCCCTTAGGGTCTACTTGAACCGCTTATTAAATCAGACCTCTCAGACCAGAAAGTATGATTAGAAACCAGGGCAAAATATATTCAATCTGTGATTAGAAACGATAATTAGAAGCTATGACAAAACTATGATCAAACGATGATAATAAACTATGAACAACTATGAAGACAGGGCTGTATGTGTGTGAATGATGAGCTATTATTTAAGTGTGTAATATTACTCTCTCTCTCTCTGTCAGGCTATGAAAAAGACAAAAGATAGGACATTGACTCCTGAGTGTTGATAGGTCTTAGATTTTTATAGACAGGGTATCTGTAAAACACAATGTGACAACTATTGAAGATGCAAAAAGGGGTTTTCAGAAATATATTTGGTTGACAGATTTGTATTATTATAAAAAGTAATATAAAAATGATTAGAATCTTTAGTATTAGTATGTTACATGCGAGACATACCCAGAAATGTCAGCGTAGACAACTTACAAGAATGTGTTTACCAGGCCGTGATGAAAACATTTTAAAGGAGCTTTAATTCAAACATGCAAAGATATATATTTGAGACAATTACCAACGTTAAAAACATTTGTTACAATATCACAAATAATGTTTCTCGGACTAACACACTGTAGAGTTTCCTATTTACTAAAGAACAATCACTAAGACAAAACACAAAAAGTTGTAATACAATCAGTATACATGGCATTATATATTGAAAACAGGTACATTTTGAAAGATTATGCTGTTGATGTGATTTTTAAAAATTCATTTCTCAATTTAGGATAATACAGTTTATTTTATACTTTACTTAAATTGGATTATTTATCGTGCCTCATACCAGGCTAATACACTACCAAGCCCTGCAAACAGCTAAGGACTTAACCCAGAACAGTTGTGGGTCTTTTTTTTCTGGAACAATAAATGATCACGAATACCAATAGGCGTGATTTGATCCTCAAACCTATCAAGACATCCTATAATGCACAGACATATGCAAAAGCATAAAACTCTGACAAGAAAACAATGAAAATCTTAACTCTCTTAAAATCTTAACTCCATCACATCATGATGTAACAGTGTCATGTTTTGTCTTTGATCTTCATGTCTTGTCCCTGTGCTTCCCTCTGCTGGTCTTATTAGGTTCTTTCCCTCTTTCTATTCCTCTCTCTCCTCCTCCCTCTCTCCCTCCCCCGCTCTCTCTCTCTATCGTTCCGTTCCTGCTCCCAGCTGTTTCTCTTTCTCCTAACGACCTCATTTACTCTTTCACACCTGTCCCCTATTTTGCCCTCTGATTTGAGTCCCTATTTCTCCCTCTGTTTTCTGCTTCTGTCTTTGTCGGATTCTTGTTTGATGTTTGCTGTTCTGTGTCCTGGTTCCACCCTGTCGTGTTTTTGCCTTCATCAGATGCTGCGTGTGAGCAGGTGTCATCTAAGATATATCCTGGAGTACCGCTTTGTTTAAGACTGGAATAAAGACTCTGTTTTTGTTAAGTCGCTTTTGGGTCCTCATTCATCAGCATAACAAACAGGGCTGAGTGGCGATTCAAAGTACAACAGGAGGCTTCTGTAAACTGCAATACGTGTTAAATATGCTCTACATACAGCCAAGACTGAGTGGTTTCACAAACTCTCTTTAAAGGTTTTGTAAGAAAGTAGTAACAGGCCTCATTCAACAGTCTAGAGATTAACCTAGAGACACCAAAAACATCAACGTTTAGAGCAGCTTGGAGATTATTCCCCCATGTAAGGGGGGCAAAGAGTTGATTTACCTAACCCTGTACAAACCAAAGGAATATCCAGAGTTAGCAAACCCTAACACTGGGTATGATAACTCTGACTCGTATGTCTAATGATTATTGTAGATGTTTACACCTGAGGGAGGTCACGTAGGTCAAATGTATAAAGGGAAAGAGAGCAACAATTTGACCTACGTGACCTCCCTCAGGTGTAAACATCTACAATAATCATTAGACATACGAGTCAGAGTTATCATACCCAGTGTTAGGGTTTGCTAACTCTGGATATTCCTTTGGTTTGTACAGGGTTAGGTAAATCAACTCTTTGCCCCCCTTACATGGGGGAATAATCTCCAAGCTGCTCTAAACGTTGATGTTTTTGGTGTCTCTAGGTTAATCTCTAGACTGTTGAATGAGGCCTGTTACTACTTTCTTACAAAACCTTTAAAGAGAGTTTGTGAAACCACTCAGTCTTGGCTGTATGTAGAGCATATTTAACACGTATTGCAGTTTACAGAAGCCTCCTGTTGTACTTTGAATCGCCACTCAGCCCTGTTTGTTATGCTGATGAATGAGGACCCAAAAGCGACTTAACAAAAACAGAGTCTTTATTCCAGTCTTAAACAAAGCGGTACTCCAGGATATATCTTAGATGACACCTGCTCACACGCAGCATCTGATGAAGGCAAAAACACGACAGGGTGGAACCAGGACACAGAACAGCAAACATCAAACAAGAATCCGACAAAGACAGAAGCAGAAAACAGAGGGAGAAATAGGGACTCAAATCAGAGGGCAAAATAGGGGACAGGTGTGAAAGAGTAAATGAGGTCGTTAGGAGAAAGAGAAACAGCTGGGAGCAGGAACGGAACGATAGAGAGAGAGAGCGGGGGAGGGAGAGAGGGAGGAGGAGAGAGAGGAATAGAAAGAGGGAAAGAACCTAATAAGACCAGCAGAGGGAAGCACAGGGACAAGACATGAAGATCAAAGACAAAACATGACACTGTTACATCATGATGTGATGGAGTTAAGATTTTAAGAGAGTTAAGATTTTCATTGTTTTCTTGTCAGAGTTTTATGCTTTTGCATATGTCTGTGCATTATAGGATGTCTTGATAGGTTTGAGGATCAAATCACGCCTATTGGTATTCGTGATCATTTATTGTTCCAGAAAAAAAAGACCCACAACTGTTCTGGGTTAAGTCCTTAGCTGTTTGCAGGGCTTGGTAGTGTATTAGCCTGGTATGAGGCACGATAAATAATCCAATTTAAGTAAAGTATAAAATAAACTGTATTATCCTAAATTGAGAAATGAATTTTTAAAAATCACATCAACAGCATAATCTTTCAAAATGTACCTGTTTTCAATATATAATGCCATGTATACTGATTGTATTACAACTTTTTGTGTTTTGTCTTAGTGATTGTTCTTTAGTAAATAGGAAACTCTACAGTGTGTTAGTCCGAGAAACATTATTTGTGATATTGTAACAAATGTTTTTAACGTTGGTAATTGTCTCAAATATATATCTTTGCATGTTTGAATTAAAGCTCCTTTAAAATGTTTTCATCACGGCCTGGTAAACACATTCTTGTAAGTTGTCTACGCTGACATTTCTGGGTATGTCTCGCATGTAACATACTAATACTAAAGATTCTAATCATTTTTATATTACTTTTTATAATAATACAAATCTGTCAACCAAATATATTTCTGAAAACCCCTTTTTGCATCTTCAATAGTTGTCACATTGTCACGATCGTGTGGCGGATTAATGGACCAAAATGCAGCAGTTGGAAAATATGCCATCTTCTTTTATTAAACACGAACGAAGATGAACACGACACAAAAACACTTTACAAACTAACAAAATAACAAAACGACCGTGAAGCTACAAACGTTGTGCACAAACATACAGGCTACTAACGTTCTTACATAGACAATTACCCACAACCAATGAGAGCCTATGGCTACCCTAAATAAGGCTCCCAATCAGAGACAACCGAAATCAGCTGTCTCTAATTGGGAACTCATTCAGGTAACCATAGACTCTCCTAGATAACTAACCACCATAGACAATGCTAAACATCTACACTCAACACAAAACCATATACTACACCCATTAACCCCTTTACCAAATAAACACCCAAAACAACAAAACATAAACATTCCCCATGTCACACCCTGACCTAACTAAAATAATAAAGAAAACAAAGAATAATAAGGCCAGGGCGTGACATAACCCCCCCCTTGAGGCGCGAACTCCGGGCGCACCATACACAGTCTAGGGGAGGGTCTGGGTGGGCTTCCATCCACGGTGGCGGCTCCGGCTCTGGTTGCGGTCCCCACGTCACCACAGTACCTAAACACCTCCTAGGCTTCCTCCAAACGACCCCCCTCCACCTTAACCCCATTGCATTCAGGGGCAGTTCCGGACTAAGGGGCAGTACCAGGGTAAGAGGCAGTACCAGGGTCAGGGGCAGTACTAGGGTCAGGGGCAGTACCAGGGTAAGGGGCAGCACCAGGGTAAGGGGCAGCACCAGGGTAAGGGGCAGCACCAGGGTAAGGGGCAGCACCAGGGTAAGGGGCAGCTCCGGACTGAAGAATGGCAGCTCCGGACTGAGGGACTGCAGCTCCGGACTGAGGGACTGCAGCTCCGGACTGAGGGATGGCCCATGGCTGGCTGACGGATCTGGCTGCTCATGGCTAGCTGACGGATCTGGCTGCTCATGGCTAGCTGACGGATCTGGCTGCTCATGGCTAGCTGACGGATCTGGCTGCTCATGGCTAGCTGACGGATCTGGCTGCTCATGGCTAGCTGACGGATCTGGCTGCTCATGGCTAGCTGACGGATCTGGCTGCTCATGGCTGGCTGACGGATCTGGCTGCTCATGGCTGGCTGACGGATCTGGCTGCTCATGGCTAGCTGACGGATCTGGCTGCTCATGGCTAGCTGACGGATCTGGCTGCTCATGGCTGGCTGACTGATCTGGCTGCTCCTGTCTGGTTGGCGGCTCTGGCAGATCCTGTCTGGTTGGCGGCTCTGGCAGATCCTGTCTGGTTGGCGGCTCTGGCAGATCCTGTCTGACGGACGGCTCTAGCGGCTCCTGTCTGGCTGGCGGCTCTAGCGGCTCCTGTCTGGCGGACGGCTCAGTGGGCTCATGGCAGACGGGCGGCTTTGCAGGCTCATGGCAGACGGGCGGCTTTGCAGGCTCATTGCAGACGGATGGCTCAGATGGCGCTGGGGAGACGGATGGCTCAGATGGCGCTGGGGAGACGGATGGCTCAGATGGCGCTGGGGAGACGAGCAGTTCAGTCATCGCTGTGCAGACGGCAGACTCCTGCCGGCTGAGGCGCACTGTAGGCCTGGTGCGTGGTGCCGGGACTGGTGGCACCGGGCTGGGGACACGCATCTCAGGGCTAGTGCGGGGAGCAGGAACAGGGCATACTGGACCCTGGGGACGCACATTAGGCCTAGTGCGTGGGGCCGGAACTGGTGGTACCGGACTGGGGACACGCATCTCAGGGCTAATGCGGGGAGCAGCAACAGGATGCACAGGACTCTGGAGACGCACAAAAGGCTTAGTGCGTGGTGCCGGAATTGGTGATACCGGGCTGGAGACACGCACCATAGGACGAGTGCGTGGAGGAGGAACAGGGCTCTGGAGACACACTGGAAGCCTGTTACGTGGTGTAGGCACTGGTGGCACTGAACTGGGGCGGGGAGGTGGCGCCGGAAATACCGGACCGTGCAGGCGTATTGGCTCCCTTGAGCATTGAGCCTGACCAACCTTACCTGGTTGAATGCTCCCCGTTGCCCGACCAGTGCGGGGAGGTGGAATAACCCGCACCGGGCTATGTAGGCGAACCGGGGACACCATGCGTAAGGCTGGTGCCATGTAAACCGGCCCGAGGAGACGCACTGGTGGCCAGATATGTAGGGCCGGCTTCATGACATCCGGCTCAATACTCAATCTAGCCCTGCCAGTGCGGGGAGGTGGAATAACCCGCACCGGGCTATGCACACGTACAGGAGACACCGTGCGTTCTACTGCGTAACACGGTGTCTGCCCGTACTCTCGCTCTCCACGGTAATTACAGGGAGTAGGCGCAGGTTTCCTACCTGACTTCGCCACTCTCCCTTTAAGCCCCCCCCAAAGAAATTTTTTGGGTTTTCCCACAGGCTTCCTACCGCTTCGTCGTGCTGCCTCCATTCGCCGGTATCCCTCCTCGCACTGCGCCAGAGAATCCCAGGCGGGCTCCGGCACTCTCCCTGGGTTGATCGCCCACCTGTCGATCTCCTCCCACGTAGTGTAGCCCAGATCCTTTGTAGGTTCCTTTTCCTGTCTCCGAGCTAGCTCCTCATATCGCCGCCTCTCTGCTTTCGCTGCCTCCAGCTCAGCTTTGGGGCGGTTATATTCTCCTGGTACCTCCCGGTCTAAAATTTCCTCCCATGTCCATGAATCCTTGTATTTCTCCTGTTGCCGCTGGTCATGCCGCTTGGTCCTATGGTGGGTAATTCTGTCACGATCGTGTGGCGGATTAATGGACCAAAATGCAGCAGTTGGAAAATATGCCATCTTCTTTTATTAAACACGAACGAAGATGAACACGACACAAAAACACTTTACAAACTAACAAAATAACAAAACGACCGTGAAGCTACAAACGTTGTGCACAAACATACAGGCTACTAACGTTCTTACATAGACAATTACCCACAACCAATGAGAGCCTATGGCTACCCTAAATAAGGCTCCCAATCAGAGACAACCGAAATCAGCTGTCTCTAATTGGGAACTCATTCAGGTAACCATAGACTCTCCTAGATAACTAACCACCATAGACAATGCTAAACATCTACACTCAACACAAAACCATATACTACACCCATTAACCCCTTTACCAAATAAACACCCAAAACAACAAAACATAAACATTCCCCATGTCACACCCTGACCTAACTAAAATAATAAAGAAAACAAAGAATAATAAGGCCAGGGCGTGACACACATTGTGTTTTACAGATACCCTGTCTATAAAAATCTAAGACCTATCAACACTCAGGAGTCAATGTCCTATCTTTTGTCTTTTTCATAGCCTGACAGAGAGAGAGAGAGTAATATTACACACTTAAATAATAGCTCATCATTCACACACATACAGCCCTGTCTTCATAGTTGTTCATAGTTTATTATCATCGTTTGATCATAGTTTTGTCATAGCTTCTAATTATCGTTTCTAATCACAGATTGAATATATTTTGCCCTGGTTTCTAATCATACTTTCTGGTCTGAGAGGTCTGATTTAATAAGCGGTTCAAGTAGACCCTAAGGGGGCAGCAGCTATTGTTTACAAACAGTATGAATAAAAACAATGTTTCATTGTATAAATAGCCTTCATTTTTAAAAACATACCTGTAAATGCCTAGAATTAATACCAATCATTCTTAGATAATATATATATATATATATATATATATATATATATATATATATATATATATATATATATATACAAACATAACCTCTAATATTCAACACCCCTTCAAAAAAGTTCCATGAGGAAGGAAAGATTCACCGTCTATCGTTTTATCTGTCCTGGGGTGCTGGCTTGTGTTTGGAGTTAGGTTAAGGCCTTCAGTACAAGCCCGCAGAATTGTCTCTGTTTCATCTGCTCTTCCGTAGTCGGGTGGGGGGGGACTTACGCCGAAAATAGTGTATTAGTGAATGGGCCACGTAAAGGACCTGACGCAGTTTGCTTCTGAGAATCCCCGTCTAACTCTGTCGGTTCCCAATCCATTATGCCCTGTAGCCTCTGGGTATCATACAAACGTTAGATAATGTTAACCTGTATTTATACGAAATAGATACATTTTAACTTATAAGAATACGTCCATTTAACATATGGCCTAAAAAATATATTTAAAAAACAAATTATAATGATAATTATTGTCCTTCTGTTTCTGAATATCTGTAAAAATCGTTGTCTTCCTGTTTTAGAATAGCATGACTGAATGTTGTTTCAGTCTCGGAGTTTTCCTTAACCTGTTTTCTGCCCATTACAAACAACCGCAAATCAGAGACCTCCGAAATGTCCTTTGAAGCGGGGAAATCGTCCGAATTCAATGTTTTACTCTTCATGTTCCGGGGGTACCCCCCTTCCGTTTCGATCATGTCCTCCAGGGTTGTATGATTTTCGATTTCGGGTGTACATTTTAGCATAAAAAATATATACAGTTTACATATAGATATCTCGTAAAAGTCTGTGTCCATCCGTTGCTCTTCGGAATTCCTTTCTAATGAAGGCGGATCCATATCCTTTATCCCCGGGATGCAGATGGCTTAATGTTGCATATCCTGCGAACGTTTTAAATTACATGAATATGTACATTTGACTTAAATAAAATAATCATTGTTGTCAGCGGTTAAAACCCCTATAACTCCTGTTTAATATTACTATAACAGTCACAATGTTCAAACAAGTCCCCGCATCCTAAATCTAATATACAGCATATATATATATTTATATATATATATATATATATATTTATTTCACGAACTAACCTATAGAAAGGTCCATTAGGAGGGTTTCCCAGATTATCTTTTTAACGGGTCAGTCCGATAACAATTCTGCTGTCCTGCATGTGTGTAACTGCGCTAAAACGAGGCTAACAGTAGGAAACTATCTGTTTCACTAGACTCGTTGAGAAGTTTGCGGCCTTGGCTCAAAAGTCGTGATAGTACGGAATGAGTTTACATAGCCTGGGGGGGTGACGTTTTTTTTTTTTTTAGGACTAGACCCCAGCTATATTTAACTCCTAAGTTATTTGGTTCAAACAAAGGGATTGGTGTGGCTAAACATTAGGTACCTTTTGATATTCTAAAATCTCCGGGGGGCTGGCATCTAGATGCTGGGGTGGGGAGGTCTCGACATCGCTGGGCTGATTGACTTTTTAAAACCCTACAGCATCTGTTTTAGACCCTAAAACATAAATTATGTTTTGACATGTTGTTAATGATTCGTAAGTGGCCGTAAGACAAAGACACACTTTTTTGTTTGGGGGTCGGCCTCTGTTTTGACGTATATTGTAAAGAGAGAGAGAGAGAGAGCCTTGAGCGCAGACGCCTGGCCATTTCTGAACACACACCCCGCCCCGTTTTCTTTGTTTTGAAACACACACATACGCATACACTCCAGCACACGCACGCACACACGCGCGCACATGGCTTTTTCTGCAAGTTTTTTTTCTCCGGGGGCATGCTTGGTGATAGAAGTTAAGGACTTATTCCTATCGTTAGAAGGTGAGATACAATTTTAAAACCATTTATTTAATTCAAAATATTTAGTACATACAATTTATAGCCGTTCATAATTAATGTATTTTACTATGCCTTTCTTACAGATATAGGTCCTGGTTAGCCCCTGACCATTATCCGATCGCTAAGACGCTTGCACACTCCCTCAAAGCTCCGTAAGTTTTCCCTCCATGGGTAGATAATCCGTCCGTCATGTAAATCCTGGGGTATGCACCCAGCTTTAATGAATAAGATGGGTAGAAAATGAATCTGTTTAAGTCATAAGTAAAGGCCTTTCATAAAGAGGCTGTCATGATTGACTGTGGCCCATATTTAACACGTATTGCATGTTACCTAAGACTATTGTTGTACATTGAATATCCACTAGCAGATTTGTGTAGCATGCATCTCCACTATATCGGTCATGTTCCTGTGGTCTTTTTAAAAGTTAATAAACCTGTGTGTAAAATGTACACTTTTGTTTCACTGTAGATTTGTTTAAGCCCACCTAGAAACACCTGATTTATCCCACAGCATTAAGGAATAAGCTGTGTATAAAAATATTCTGTTTAAGTCCTAAGTAAAGGCCTTTCCTAAAGAGGCTGTCATGATTGACTGTGGCCCATATTTAACACGTATTGCTTGTTACAGAAGACCCCTGTTGTACATTGAATATCCAATAGCCGATTTTTGGAGCATCTCCACTATATCTGTCATGTTACTGTGGTCTTTTTAAAAGTCAATAAACATGTGTGTAAAATGTACACTTTTGTTTCACTGTAGATTGTTTAAGCCCCCCTAGAAACACCTGATTTATCCCACAGCATCAATGAATAAGCTGCGTATAAAATTATTCTGTTTAAGTCATAAGTAAAGGCCTTTCATAAAGAGGCTGTCATGATTGACTGTGGCCCATATTTAACACGTATTGCTTGTTACAGAAGACCCCTGTTGTACATTGAATATCCAATAGCCGATTTTTGGAGCATCTCCACTATATCTGTCATGTTACTGTGGTCTTTTTAAAAGTCAATAAACATGTGTGTAAAATGTACACTTTTGTTTCACTGTAGATTTGTTTAAGCCCACCTAGAAACACCTGATTTATCCCACAGCATTAAGGAATAAGCTGTGTATAAAAATATTCTGTTTAAGTCCTAAGTAAAGGCCTTTCCTAAAGAGGCTGTCATGATTGACTGTGGCCCATATTTAACACGTATTGCTTGTTACAGAAGACCCCTGTTGTACATTGAATATCCAATAGCCGATTTTTGGAGCATCTCCACTATATCTGTCATGTTACTGTGGTCTTTTTAAAAGTCAATAAACATGTGTGTAAAATGTACACTTTTGTTTCACTGTAGATTGTTTAAGCCCCCCTAGAAACACCTGATTTATCCCACAGCATCAATGAATAAGCTGCGTATAAAATTATTCTGTTTAAGTCATAAGTAAAGGCCTTTCATAAAGAGGCTGTCATGATTGACTGTGGCCCATATTTAACACGTATTGCTTGTTACAGAAGACCCCTGTTGTACATTGAATATCCAATAGCCGATTTTTGGAGCATCTCCACTATATCTGTCATGTTACTGTGGTCTTTTTAAAAGTCAATAAACATGTGTGTAAAATGTACACTTTTGTTTCACTGTAGATTGTTTAAGCCCACCTAGAAACACCTGATTTATCCCACAGCATCAATGAATAAGCTGCGTATAAAATTATTCTGTTTAAGTCATAAGTAAAGGCCTTTCATAAAGAGGCTGTCATGATTGACTGTGGCCCATATTTAACACGTATTGCTTGTTACAGAAGACCCCTGTTGTACATTGAATATCCAATAGCCGATTTTTGGAGCATCTCCACTATATCTGTCATGTTACTGTGGTCTTTTTAAAAGTCAATAAACATGTGTGTAAAATGTACACTTTTGTTTCACTGTAGATTGTTTAAGCCCCCCTAGAAACACCTGATTTATCCCACAGCATCAATGAATAAGCTGCGTATAAAATTATTCTGTTTAAGTCATAAGTAAAGGCCTTTCATAAAGAGGCTGTCATGATTGACTGTGGCCCATATTTAACACGTATTGCTTGTTACAGAAGACCCCTGTTGTACATTGAATAGCCATCGTAGCGGTTGTCAATAGAGTTTGCCCCCACCCCTAACTAGAGAAAGTACGGTATGATTTCACATAGCACCGGGTTGACGTTTTTTTTTCGCGCTAAAAGTCCTCCCAAAGGAATCTTTGACTCCTAAGGTATTTGGTTCAAACATAGGGTATTGGGTGGTGTCTAAACATTAGGTATCTTTTGATATTCAAAAATCTCCGGGGGCTAGCATCTAGATGCTGGGGTGGGGAGGTCTCGACAGGGCTGGGCTGAATGACTTTTTAGCCCACCTAAAAAATAGTTTTTGAAAGGACTTTGTGTTTAGGAGGCTTAAGACCCAATATTATTGTTGAGGGGGTAGGCATCTGTTTTGCCAGATAGTGTAAACCTTGGTTTCAAACGACCCCCCATGCATAGAGAGCCTTGAGCGCAGATGCAAGGGTATTTTTTTAACAAACACCTAGCCCCCTTTTTCTGTTTTTGAAACACACACACACACACACACAGCCACTACATCATACGCACGCCCATACGCGCGCACATTGCGCAAGTTTTTTTTCTCAGGGACAGACTGCGCTAAGAGTGAACAAACGCGAGAGTTCATAACGTGGTGAGATTCTGCTTTTAAAACCATTTATTTCATTCAAAATATTTAGTACATACATTTTATAGCGTTACATTCTTAAGGTATTTTACGAAGCCTTTCTTACAGATCCAGGGATCTGATGCAACCACCCCCCATTGTCAGTGTCCAGTTGGTCATCAAAATGCCGGGATCTCTTGCCAGGCTCATCAACACTTGGTAAGTTTTCACTCCAGGGGTACATCCTACGTCGGGCCTTTTGGTCCTGGCTATGTCTCAAGAAAAGCCGAGGCCAGCGCCTTAACTGTTCGCGATTTTTGAAGAGAATGTCCAGCTTATTCATAAGTGTTATGAAAATTGGATAATCCACCCATTTAAAACTAAACACAGGAATAAAAAAGTTGACATCTTTGCATGCTCTGGATGCTACTGGAGAATTGACAGACTTTGTAGCATTACCCGCATCATAAACTTCACAGGCTAAAATTGTCACTTTGTTGTCCGGGTTATAGTCCATTGAAGCAATTCTTAGAGCCTTGAGATCACTGCGTCTGAAGACCTGTTCTTCCAACGCATAGCCTGGCACAGCTGTGCCACTCAGGACCTGTTCAATTTTACAAAGAGCCAGCCTGATGTTTAGCCATTCTCTCATGCCCAGAGCAGGAGAAAAACTCCCAGGTTTTGCCTGATAAACGGGTTTGGGGCCACTGGCATTGAAGATCTTTACCGTAGAATCCTCCGGCTGGAATATGTAAGACATATGGCCCTCACTCGTACCCAAAAATCCTTTAAAACATTCTGGAGCTTCACACAGAACTTCCTCAATGCTTTGTTCACTGGGTTCATGACAAGCCGAGCATAACATACCATAAATTGACATATGTGTCATTTTTGTTTAATATTCAGGGGGTTTATCTTGTACAATCTTAAACATGCATTGTTTTGGGGCTTTATAAGGCTTCTGCAAAGCCAGCCTCTTTGAAATGTTCATTAACAACCCCCAACACTAGACATCCAGGAACAGTTTGACATGACACCTGGTCACTTACTTACCCCAAAAAGCCCCCCCTAACCATCAGGATGTCCTGACCGGAAGCCCAAATATGGGCATGCCCCCTTTCTACAAACCATTGGGGCATCAATCACTACATAGGGTCATAAATCATGATCTTTTTCTGATTTACGACATTGACAACTTGACACTTACCCCAAAGACCCCCACCCCGGCCAGGATGTCCTGACCGGAAGCCCAAATATGGGCATGCCTGCTACAACAGGACATAGGGTCATAAATCATTACATAGGGTCATAAATCAGGCTGGGGTCATAAATCATTACCGGTTGACCTGACAACTGGACCCTTACCCAAAGACCCCCACCTAACCATCAGGGGGGTCATAAATCATTACATAGGGTCATAAATCAGGCTGGGGTCATAAATCATTACCGGTTGACCTGACAACTGGACCCTTACCCAAAGACCCCCACCTAACCATCAGAATGTCCTGACAGGCAGCCCCTTAGGTTCACATAGCGGTCACATAGGCTCACATAGGGTCATCCATCAAATCTTGACGTGTGACATCTACTTTAATCTCTCTGGGGGGAGGACAGCAGTTCTGCTCAGCTCGGGAAACTGATCTCCTGGTCGACCATAAATAAGGTAAGCAAGACCTGTTAAATCAAACTTTGCATATTGTCGTATAGTATATCCAAATTTCGATCAGTAGTACCAAGTCTGGGTAAGAATTCTTGTTTAAATGTATGTGTATAGATGACATGTGAAGGACAGTGAAGTAAACATATGTGGCCATAATTTTGTTCCGATAGTCCGGCGGCGACCGGTCCGGCTGAGTCCGGTAAGGGATAAAATTGTGTTAGGGTTCCGATAGTCTGGCGGCGACCGGTCCGGCTGAGTCCGGTAAGGAACGATATTCCGATAGTCCGGCGGCGACCGGTCCGGCAGAGTCCGGTAAGGAATAGTTAGGGGTAATTAAGGAAGTCGTAGTCCTAAGTCCGGCGGCGACCGGTCCGATTAGATTCGGTAGGGAAATCTATTCCGATAGTCCGGCGGCGACCGGTCCGGCAGAGTCCGGTAAGGAATAGAATAATGTAATCATATTTAAAAAAAACAGTGTCCTATTCTATAGTCCGCCAGCGATCGGTCCCTTTGATGGGTAGGAATAGCAGTAATGTGTAATGCGTAAATGTGACTGTTGTCATGTGTGTCATCTACTATTTGGGTGTGAATCATATTTTGTGAGGAAAATACAGGACTGTCTGTGTGAAAGTTGCATGTTGCATGGTTAATGTTTAAATGTGTTGATAGGTGTGAATATTAAGTAAAGAGTGAAATGTTTTAACATATTTGAGAGAATAGAAAGAGCGGACATTGGTTGGTTGCACGTTCCATAACGCTGTTAAAAACTACACACATTTACGAAATTCCGAATATACGAGGGAGGAGCTCTGAGATAAGACAGAGTACGTGTCTCCAAGAATTCATCTCGGGTTTTATACTCAGAGACGGGCTAAGTATACAAAGATAATGGATAGATTACACACACATAGTACTTAATTTATAAGACAGAGAGGGTCTCGTGTAACGCGCCAATCAAACCCTTAAGGCTAAGATAGCTAAGGTATGTGCAGGTTCGAAGTTGATATGGGTTGAAGCCCTGCCTCTGGCGTTGATGGGATATCTGGCCCCTTATTTGTGATATTCCTTCACACACTCATAACTCTTAGAGCTGTACAGAGAATGGACAGAAGATGGCAGTATTGCAGCACTCAACGGTCTCCCAGCAAAACGGAGAGCCTGTTTGAATGCTGGTGACAGAAAAACTTAGAACCAATTCGGAGTAGAGAGAATACATTTAATAACTTATTTAGCTTAAATTTACAGACTAATGATATTATTGTTATGGATTGGCTGACATGCGATATAAATTTAGCGAAGTATATGGTAAGTTTACACTTTGGAATGGAAAGAGTTGAGAAGTTGATTTTACTTATACGATAGTTTTGCTGCTAAACTTAGTTGGAGTAACTCGATGTTTTGCCTAGAGGCATGAATAAGACAGTCATTTTTGGTATTATATTGGCTAGTTGCTGCGTTCTGAATACAGGTTGAGCGCTAGTAAACGCATATCTTTATTTGAACTATACTAATCTATTTGATAAAAGTACTAAACCTGTATATTTAACATTTGATAATGATTTACCGGGTGTGGCCGTATTAAATTATGCTAGAGAAAATTGGTTGTGTCATTTAGAGGGAAAATGTGTACATTATAGCTTTGAGATACTTTTCAAAAGTTGCTGAAAGTTATTGGTTTTGATTTAGGTAACACCAGAGAATTCGAACAATAAGTAAACGTATTCTAAACGTGATCTGTTTTCATTATGGGGGACAAAGAACGACTCGCAACCTGGTATGGCTGGCATGAGAGTTTTTAAAGGGACAGTGTACGTTTATCACAGTTGTATGGTTAGTACATGAAACATCGGGGAAATTTAAAACGAATGATTTAAGGGTATTATCATAATTATTAGGTTTTGTTTTTGTGGTAAACGTTTTGGGTTAAGGGGTTTTCCGTGTTCCGAGAGACAAGATAATATTAGGTGTTTTACTTTCTGAGTTTTATTTAGACAAGGGACTTTGTTAAGATAAAGGGTTCTTTTGGTATGTCTAGATATGGAACACGAATGTAGGTGTAACCTTTTTGACCTCTTTTCGTTGCATTTTCCTGTCAATCACGGGGGGATCAATCACGGGGGGATGTAGTGAGAATAATGAAATTGTGGTCATTTGGGAATACTAGTTTTGAGGTAAATTGATATAATAGAGTTTATAACTCTTGACCATAATTGTAGTTTTAACCATAGAGGAGTCAGGATTCTGTTTTTAAACATTGGCTATGACGGTTTTGAATGGGCTGTTATTGAATTGGTTTGAACAGGAGATATTTTAAGCCTATAGGGCATGGAAATAAAAGTGATAGAGAGCTTATTAGTAAAGAAAGGAATTTATATGGTTAGCATTTGTTTTGGCCATAAGAAGATAGAGATAGGTTTATTAAGGTTATGGTAAGGACTTTAGAGATTGACACTATAAGACATGTTGTTAATTTTAAATCCATGATTTTAGATAAAGTCAAAACAGTGAGACACTTAGTTAATGTTTGGGACCAAGCTACAGACAGATAAGGGAAAGGGCAGACAGAGTGGCCCTCCCCGCACTGCTGAGACCTTGAAGGTTTGAGAGCAGAGAAGGGAGTTTTGGAAGGGGCGCCAGGACAGAGATAACAGAATGGGTAGATAACAGTTACTGAATGGAGACAAAAGGGAGAATTGGACATGTGGAAAATAAAAGGGGCGCTCCTACATAATAATGTAGAACATGAGAATATTTTACTAAGTCATTATTTAGAATAGGTAAGGTTGATACCTGGGCAGAGCCAGGTATCAAACGGGGGAGGGGTACATTGTGGTCTAGGATAGGATGGGGCCTATTGGATAATAAACTAATTTAAAATTAAAAATTCTAGCTAAAAAATAGACATAGAAGTTAAATATATAATCGGATAGAACAAATGACAAACTGTTTGTTAACCAAACCTGTATGTCCAAGATTTTATGCATTGCAGGTGAATTAAAGGAGAAGGTGATTCACCCGACCTGGGGGCATATCGCACTTGGAGGGTGAGACACACTGACACTGCCGAATGATCACAGAGTTAAGGAGAAGAACCGTTACTAATAGAGTTCGGGGATCAACTCCTTAATGAAGAATTTCCTTTTCCCGTCATTCCATCCCTGTGTTTGTTCATAGAAGTGAAAGTGTGTCTGGCTTCTTGCTGATTATGTTTTCTCTGGGAGAGGGTGGGGCTTTACAGGATTGCTTGTAGTCCTGAGCTGTCTGATTAGGATACGATGGGGATGTTACCATCACAGTACTGCCAGAACCACCACCAGTTCCAACAGACCAGGTTCAGCCGGCCTCCTCCACCACTTCAAGACCAAGTCCCACGCCATCACCTGAACTCTACAATCTGGTATAGAAGTCCGTCCCCAGAAGACACCATGGGGGTTAAGGCATATGGGGGATATTACAGCTGTAACACTGGTACAGGTAGAGGTATGGACTATGGGAGGTTCCCTACTGCTGCCTGCATCACCAATGTCACTATTAACTAGAGGTGTTGCTGATGTATGGTGGATGTGTGGACCTGCCAGGCGGTTGACCCCATTTTGAAAGGAGATTATCAGGGAACATGTGTTTTGGCCAGTCTGATAAACACCATTGCCTATTATTGAGGTTACAGTTAACCAACTTTTGGGAGCTGCACATGACAGAGGCTTGGGACCAACCCAGGAGTCGGCAGAAACGTGACGCTCCTTGGTCCAAGAGTACAGATAACATCCACACCAACCTGTTGGGGGTCCCAATAGGGTTCCCCCACGAATTCCAGACATTAAACAGGAATGATGGCCTGTGGCATCTGATGCCCATCATTGGCCCAGCTATTGTTGATGCTAAGCATAATGCCTGGATAAATTATATCTAGTATAATCAACAATGATTTGTTAACTACACCCACACTGCACTTACGGGGGTGGCTGAACAATTGGATGCCACCTCGTAGACAAAATAGACTAGCACTAGACATGATTCTGGCCAACCAGGGGGGTGTTTATACAATGTTTGGAGAACAATGTTGCACGTTTATCCCTAACAATACTAGTCCGGATGGGAGCATTTCAAAAGCTCTGAGTGGGTTGGCAAGGTTATCGGTGGAGATGGGGGGTCTTGCAGGTGTGGAGGAGAGTGGACTGTTCCCTTGGCTGGGTGGTTGGTTTGGTAAGTACACTACAGTGATGAATACTGGATTTCTGACCCTAAGTTGTTGTTTTTAATATGCTCATGTTCCGTAATGCCTGTATCATATCTTGTTTGAAGAAGTCTGTTACAGATGTGGAAAGGGCCTATGGTATGATGCCGCTGCTTGATGCTCCAGTTGGAGAGGCTGATACGAAATCAAGCTTTCGCAGGAGAGTGGGCCTGACAGAGGGGGACCCTTGGTTCGCTGTAGTTGATGTTGTCGAATGAATAAAAAGTGATGTTTGTCCTCCCTGTTGTGAAGGTTTTAAGTTCCCGGGTGGCGACGAGCCCACCTGGTACAGAGTGTATAGAGGGATGGACCTGAGGGTTTAACATGATCTAGCTTTTTATGTCACGTCTCTTTTGAGACGTGAAGAGAGGGAATCAAAACTTTTTCCATCTGAAAAAGTTCCCTGTCTCTGCTTGTCTTAGCTTTTGTCACGTCTCTTTTGAGACGTGAAGAGAGGGAATTAAAACTTTCTCTCTGAGAAAGTTTCCCTGGTTGTTTACTTTTGCTTTTCTTACTCTTACCCATGTTTATGTCACGTCTCTTTTGAGACGTGAAGAGAGGGGATTAAAACTTTCTCTCTGAGAAAGTTTCCCTGGTTGTTTACTTTTGCTTTTCTTACTCTTACCCATGTTTATGTCACGTCTCTTGTGAGACGTGAAGAGAGGGCATATGAAACTTTCTCTTCAAGAAAGTTTCTGCATATACTACTCCTGCTTGATCCCATGTTTATGTCACGTCTCTTGTGAGACGTGAAGAGAGGGAATCAAAACTTTATCTTCTGATAAAGTTTACTCTAATTTTGCCATTTATAGCTTTTGTCCTAGCTTTTGTCACGTCCCTTATGAGACGTGAAGAGGGGGATTTGTAATAAATACCATTTAAAATAACACAAGCATATTGCTATTACATTGTTATAACTAACTTCTTTCTAAGCAGGGTTTCTCACACACCCAAAGACAGATGGCTGGCACAGACCTTTCATAAACACTGATAAGGAAAGGCCTTGATCAAAAGAGTGCTTGGGTCCGCATTTCACGAGATAATAAGACACACACACACATACCCAAGGACGGAGGGCTGACTACGCACACACAAAATCTCCTGTTTAGCTGAACATTTGATAACAAAGAACTTTTGCTATAAGACTCAGAAGGATGACGCCCAGCTCATCAGGACCAATCTGAGAAGACAACAACCTGTCCAGAACCAACCAAAGGACCAGAACTTCCAGACTCAACCTACTTTCTGTGTTGTATAAAATGTCTATGCATTCTGTTATCTGGGCTTTTTCTGGAGATTCTCTATGAGCCGAAGGAACGAGACCGTATACGCTTGTACCAGATATCTTTACTCATAATTAAACTGTCGCTTGTCATACAATTTATCACCTTGTCTGAATCGATCCTTGACCGGCTCGCCCTTCTCCATATCCAATTATCAACAATAGTCAACATAGTTAATAGAACTAACGTGTTAGTAAACCTGTTACAATCATGCAGTAACGTTACAGTGTACAACTGTTCAACTATTGTCTTTCTCCCTCTTTGTCTTTGAGTCAACTACTCACCACATTTTATGCACTGCAGTGCTAGCTAGCTTTATCAATCAATCAGAGACAGAGAGAGAGATGCGCCAACATCGGCCCGATGTCTAGTTTAACACCGATGTCAAGAGAGAGATGTCGGCATCGGCCCGATGTCTAGTTCAATGCCGATGTCCAAAACCGATGTCAAAGCTGACGTGCATACCTATATGACATAATGATGCCACAAAAAATACAGAGTTACACTGAACAAAAGCCGAAAAATACTAAGCGCACACTTTCAACAATTAAACAAGTTCAAGTTGAGCACTCATTTGAAAGAGTAAGAACATTTCAGCGAGACAACTCAAAGGCGAAATCCATTAACGCCAAGATAATGGAATTCATTGCCCTTGACAATCAACCGTTCTCTGTCGTGGATGATGTTGGCTTTCCTCAACTGGTTCGAGCACCGGTACACACTACCAAGTAGGCGCTATTTTTGTCTAGATGTTTCCCTACCGGAGTTACGCATTATTGTTGAAACACATCCATGAGCTACTTGCTATGGACGTCACTGCTATTAGCGTCACGATTGACATTTGGACCAGCGATGTCAGCCCCATGAGCATGCTGAGTCTGACAGCACAGTGGGTCGGCGAGGATTTAGTTCTCGACGAGGAAAGCCGTATTGCATGCTCACGAATGTGCTGGTTCTCATACCGCTGCTGCCATTTCAATGGCATTTGAGAACATGTTTGAAACTTGGAAACATGAACACACTCCTAGTGCCATTCGAACAACTGACTGGAGAAATAAGCTCATCAACTGTGTCTGCAGCAGACGTGATGCCCTCTGTCATGGCATTGAAACGCCTGCTCAACAAAACTGCCGACAGACCGTGGGGTTAAAACTTGCAAAAGTACTCTACTAGAGGCTGTGAACAAACGATTCGGTGGCACTCTCTCTGAGCCTCTTTACTGTGTCGCCACCATGCTCAATGCTAGGTCCAAGGACCGCTACTTCGATGCAGACAAGAAACAGGGTTTAGGTGAAATGTTAGACACAGCTGGACAAGATGGACACGGACACAGTGACAGTGTGCACTGAGGAAGAGAGGCCACGGACAGACAGAGCTGAAACTTCACTGCTTGACCTGTATGATGAAATCCTGGTTGAGAATGAAAGGACTGAACAAATGAACAACACAACAGCACAGCAAGTAAGTGAAAGAAATGGGTTTTGATTATGTTTTACTTGTAATGGGGACATATGTAAATGCCAGCAAAAGTACTTTTTGGTCTGTGTGTGTGTGTGACCTTTATTTAACTAGGTAAGTCAGTTTTAAGAACAAATTCTTATTTACAATGACGGCCAAACCCAGACGACGCTGGGCCAATTGTGCGCCGCCCTTTAGGACTCCCAATCACGGCCGAATGTGATACAGCCTGGATTCAAACCAGGGACTGTAGTGACGCCTCTTGCATTGAGATGCAGTGCCTTAGGGATGCACGGTACCGTGTGTGCGTTAACTATTTAACTGTACTAGAATGCTTTAAAGGCCTCTAAAATTTTAAATATTGCTTATTTGTACCGTTTTTTTGTCAAGGAAAATATTGGATATCGGTATTGGCCAAAAATGTGATATCGGTGCATCCCTATTGGAAATGTTGATACTGGAGACTTATAAGAAGAAACTGTGTAACTTCGCATTTATAGCGGTTAAGAAATTAATTGGAAGGTTGGTTATCCTCCCACAATTTATGCATCACTAGATTTGATTTGTTACAAGATTAAGTGCATACTGTGCAACTTTCATAAGGTCTGGCTGGATGCCTTATATGGAATACAGTACAACAAAAGGCGTCTGTATTGAAAACATGCCCATGTCAGGGGAGATGCCTATTTAGGCAATCCCTAGCTGCTGTGCTTCTCAGTCCTGGCCCTGGGGGTCTGCCGTATTTTTGATTGACACTCTGGCGTTGGCCTAACACACCCGAAACCAATAATGAATGTTTCACTAAGATGCTACAGCTGAGTGGGGTGTACTGGGTTGGGTCGCTGCAGGGCCATAGACCCCTAGGGACAGGACGGGGTGACCCATCTATATTGTGTGCAAGTAAAAAGAGCTCTACAGTACTATTAGGCCTATGATAGGAATTATATGGAGGCTGTACTGTTTCTGTGTGTTAATGTGTGCAGTGCATTTTATAAGGTATTCAGACCCCTTGACTTTTTCCACATTTTGATACGTTACAGCCTTATTCTAAAATGGATAAAATATTTTTCCTCATCAATCTTCACCCGATACCCCATAATGACAAAGCGAAAAAATAGTTTTTTAAACATTTTTGCAAATGTACTAAAAATAAAAAAACAGATACCTTATTTACATAACGAGCTTCAATGCCATACAACACTCCTTCCGTGGCCTCCAACTGCTCTTAAACGCTAGTAAAACCAAATGCATGCTTTTCAACCGTTCGCTGCCTGCACCCGCACGCCCGACTAGCATCACCACCCTGGACGGTTCCGACCTAGAATATGTGGACATCTATAAGTACCTAGGTGTCTGGCTAGACTGCAAACTCTCCTTCCAGACTCATATCAAACATCTCCAATCCAAAATCAAATCTAGAGTCGGCTTTCTATTCCGGAACAAAGCCTCCTTCACTCACGCCGCCAAACTTACCCTAGTAAAACTGACTATCCTACCGATCCTCGACTTCGGAGATGTCATCTACAAAATAGCTTCCAATACTCTACTCAGCAAACTGGATGCAGTTTATCACAGTGCCATCCGTTTTGTTACTAAAGCACCTTATACGACCCACCACTGCGACCTGTATGCCCTAGTCGGCTGGCCCTCGCTACATGTTCGTCGTCAGACCCACTGGCTCCAGGTCATCTACAAGGCTATGCTAGGCAAAGTGCCGCATTATCTCAGTTCACTGGTCACGATGGCTACACCCACCCGTAGCACGCGCTCCAGCAGGTGTATCTCACTGATCATCCCTAAAGCCAAAACCTCATTTGGACGCCTTTCCTTCCAGTTCTCTGCTGCCTGCGACTGGAACGAATTGCAAAAATCTCTGAAGTTGGAGACTTTTATCTCCCTCAACAACTTTAAAAATCTGCTATCCGAGCAGCTAACCGATCGCTGCAGCTGTACATAGTCCATCTGTAAACTACCCACCCAATTTACCTACCTCACCCCCATACTGCTTTTATTTATTTACTTTTCTGCTCTTTTGCACACCAGTATCTCTTCTTGCACATGATCGTCTGATGATTTATCACTCCAGTGTTAATCTGCTAAATTGTAATTATTCGATTTATTGCCTACCTCATGCCTTTTGCACACATTGTATATAGATTCTCTTTTTTCTACCATGTTATTGACTTGTCTATTGTTTACTCCATGTGTAACTCTGTGTTGTTGTCTGTTCACACTGCTATGCTTTATCTTGGCCAGGTCGCAGTTGCAAATGAGAACTTGTTCTCAACTAGCCTACCTGGTTAAATAAAGGTGAAAAAAATAAATAAAAATAAAAATAAGTATTTAGACCCTTTGCTATGAGACTCAAAATTGAGCTCAGGTGCATCCCGTTTCTATTGATCATCCTTGAGATGTTTCTACAACTTGTGGTAAATTCAATTGATTGAACATGATTTGGAAAGGCACACACCTGTCTATATAAGGTTCCACAGTTGACAGTGCATGTCAGAGCAAAAACCAAGCCATGAGGTGGAAAGAACTGTCCGTAGACCTCTGAGACAGGATTGTGTCGAGGCACAGATCTGGGGAAGGGTACCAAAACACTTCTACAGCATTGAAGGTCCCCGAGAACAAAGTGGCCTACCTCATTCTTAAATGGAAAAAGTTTGGAACTACCAAGGCTCTTCCTAGAAATGGTCGCACAGCCAAACTGAGCAATTTGGGGAGAAGGGTCTTGGTCATGGAGGTGACCAAGAACCCGACGGTCACTCTGACAGAGCTCCAGAGTTCCTTTGTGGAGATTGGAAAACCTTCCAGAAGGACAACCATCTCTGCAGAACTCCACCAATCAGGCCTTTATGATAGGGTGGCCAGACGGAAGCCACTCCTCAAATAAATGCACATGACAGTCCGCTTGGAGTTTGCCAAAATGCACCTAAAGGACTCTCAGACCATGAGAAACCAAGATTGAACTATTTGACCTGAATGCCAAGCATCACGTCTGGAGGAAACCTGGCACCATCCCTATGGTGAAGCTTGGTGGTGGCAGCATGGTGCAGCAACGCTCCCCATCCAACCTGACAGATCTTGAGAGGATCTGCAGAGAAGGGGAGAAACTCCCCAAATACATGTGTGCCAAGCTTGTAGTGTCATACCCAAGAAGACTCGAGGCTGTAATCGCTGCCAAAGGTGTGTCAACAAAGTACTGAGTAAAGGGTCTTAATACCTATGTAAATGTGATATTTCAGTTGTAATTAAAACATTTTTGTAATATTGTTTTTTAAAAACCAGTTTTTGCTTTGTCATTATGTGGTATTTTGTGTAGATTGATGAGGGGAAAAAACTATTTAATCAATTTTTGAATATGGCTGTAACGTAACAATGTGGAAAAAGTTAAGGGGTCTGAATACTTTTCGAATGCACTCTATATCACTGTGAAATTGGAATAAGTGATAAAGAATAGTGAAAAAACAGATTGTGTTTGTTCATCTCTATGTATGAATTTCCAGTTCACTCGATTGGAGATGTATCTGATGAGGAAAACGAAGATCCAGAAGGACATTAAGAAATGTAAAGTACTTGACAAAATCCTGGCTTCAAGGATCTCAAATGGAAAAGGGAAGGAGTTCCATCAACTATGGAAGGAACTATTGGTAAGCACAAGGATACGCAGAGTATACAGAATTTAATGCAGCACCATATCACCATAAAATTCAGAGTGTGTAAATGTACTTGGCGAATGAAGGCGATTCTGATGTGAGAATGTGTATATGCTGAAGGATATTTTCGACCAATTTTTGTGCAACAGCTAAAACCCAACATATATTCAGAATGTGCAGATGAAGCAGAAAATATAAGGATGTTTTTGGTCCTGGCTCCTTCCAGTAGTAAGTGAAATAGTATAATTTCAGAATACTGATCAGTGTGGATACTGTCTACAATGCACATTGACTGGAGCTTTGAGGACAATGTTAGTCATACTACTCACATGCCAAATTACAATTCCATGATAAACTAAAGAACTTGGAAAATGGTGATATAAATCATCAGCTTTCTTTTGCATGGGATATGGCACAGCAAATTGATAACCTTACTTAGATTCAGTCGTCGTGCACCAGCGACTCCCGTGGCGGGCCGGGCGCAGTGCGCGCTAACCAAGGTCGCCAGGTGCATGGTGTTTCCTCCGACACATTGGTGCGGCTGGCTTCCGGGTTGGATGCGCGCTGTGTTAAGAAGCAGTGTGGCTGGTTGAGTTGTGTTTCGGAGGACGCATGGCTTTCGACCTTCGTCTCTCTCGAGCCTATATGGGAGTTGTAGCGATGAGACATAGTAACTACTAACAATTAGAAACAACAAAATTGGGTAGAAAAAAAGGGGTTAAAAATTAATTTTAAAAATATGGTAATTTGTTATTCATATGCAGGCTATGTTTTAATAATACATTTTCATTCACCCTAGTTCCTGGATCCAGTGAAGAAGTGGACTTTGTTTCTGTGTTTGTGACTCAAGAGCCTGACAAAGAGACACAACACAAGTGGAGGAAAGTGAATTTGTTTAAATATGCTGGAACACAATTATAGATGGTAACACTTTACATAATTCCTTTGCTCATGTTCCCCGGGCGCTGAAGACGTGGATGTCGATTAAGGCAGCCCCCGCACCTCTCTGATTCAGAGGGGCTGGGTTAAATGCAGAAGACACATTTCAGTTGAAGGCATTCAGTTGTACAACTGACTAGGTATCTCCCTTTCCTATGTAGGCCAATTTACACTAACTACTCCTGTAACAATGTTAGTCTTACAATGCAGTTGTATTATTCTACACTAGATGGCAATATAACCCTAGGAAACAATGTAACTGCTTTGTACTTTCACTGTATTCAGTTTTTTCTTGGTTCTTTGATTTCTGAAAACACCACATAGGCAACCGGTTTCCCATTAAACTGTCCATGAACAACTTTCCCATATTCTTTTGAATTTGCTGTTTGGTGGATGACATGTCACTTAAAGTCATAGTTAGAGAGTCATGGACATTGTCCAGTGGGCTCTTTTTCAAATTGCATGTATTTCAGTGGTCTAGAAAAAAACATGCATCAGGTTTAATTGATATATGCAAATTCTGAATTATTGCTTAGATTGTTGACAATGTATCTCCTAAACATCTCAGGATGATACTAGACAGCTCGCTAATGGTTCTTAAACACTGAGTTTAGGCTCCTGTATGCCATGTTTACCTGCTGGAATCCAAACAATGCATGAACTCAACTCCCACACAGCAGCAGACTTGGCTGAAGTGGGTCACGAAGAGAGGGCAGATGAGTCACAAGGCAGCCAGTCCAATTCCCAGGGACAAAAAGAGACAAGACTTTGTGAAGAAAAACATTGAGGTATGTCAAAGTTCATGTTGGTCCAAGTGCAGTGTCAGTCTCATGTTACGTGTGTTCTCCCCCCCCCCCCACTGGGAAAAATACATATTTATTTGACTCAGACATAGGGGCCTGATTGAAAATAACTACGATCTGATGAAGGATTGTTTTCACTACTATGTGAAACATGACAGTCGCGAGGGGTGCAGGAGGCCCGGTGCAGATGACACAGGAGGAGCAGGATCGCCTGGATGACCTCCTCAAATCGAATTTTATTGGTCACATACACATGGTTAGCAGATGTTAATGCGAGTGTAGCGAAATGCTTGTGCTTCTAGTTCCGACTGCAGTAATATCTAACAAGTAATCTAACAAATTCACAACAACTACCTTATACACACAAATACACACAAATGTAAAGGGATGAATAGAATATCTACATATAAATATATGGATGAGCGATGGCGTGTGGCATAGGCAAGATGCAGTAGATGGTATAGAATACAGTGTGCTCCCTCTGCTGTTTCCTGTAGTCCACGATCATTTCCTTTGTTTTGTTGATGTTGAGTGAGAGGTTATTTTCCTGACAACACACTCCGAGGGCACTCACCTCCTCCCTGTAGGCCGTCTCGTCGTTGTTGGTAATCAGGCCTACCAATGTAGTGTTGTCTGCAGTCTTGATGATTGAGTTGGAAGCGCGCATGGCCACGCAGTCATGGGTGAACAGGAGAGGGCTGAGAACGCACCCTTGTGTTGAGGCTCAGCGGTGTGGAGAAGTTGTTTCCTACCTTCACCACCTGGGGGCGGCCTGTCAAAGTCCAGGATGTAGTTGCACAGGGCGGGTCGAGTCCCAGGGTCTCGATCTTAATGACGAGTTTGGAAGGTACTATGGTGTTAAATGCTGAGCTGTAGTCAATGAACAGCATTCTTGCATAGGTATTCCTCTTGTCCAGATGGGATAGGGCAGTGTGATGGGGATTGCATCATCAGTGGACCTATTGGGGCGGTAAGCAAATTGGAGTGGGTCTAGGGTATCAGGTAGGGTGGAGGTGATATGATCCTTGACTAGTCTCTCAAAGCACTTCTTGATGACAGAAGTGAGTGCAATGTGGCGATAGTCATTTAGTTCTGTTACCTTAGCTTTCTTGGGAACAGGAACAATGGTGGCCATCTTGAAGCATGTGGGGACAACAGACTGGGATAGGGATTGGTTGAATATGTCTGTAAACACACCAGCCAGCTGGTCTGCGCATGCTCTGAGGACGCGGCTAAGGATCGCGTCTGGGCCGGCAGCCTTGCGAGGGTTAACACGTTTAAATGTTTTACTCACGTTGGCCACGGAGAAGGAGAGCCCACAGGCTTTGGTAGCGAGCTGTGTCAGTGGCACTGTATTGTTCTCAAAGCGAGCAAAGAAGTTGTTTAATTTGTCTGGGAGCAAGACGTCGATGTCCGCAAGGGGGCTGGTTTTCTTTTTGTAATCCTTGATTGACTGTAGACCCTGCCGCATATGTCTCGTGTTTGAGCCGTTGAATTGCGACTACTTTGTCTCTATACTGACTCTTTGCTTGTTTGATTGCCTTGCGGAGGGAATAGCTGCACTCTTTGTATTCGGTTATGTTTCCAGTCGCCTTGCCATGATTTAAAAGTGGTGGTTTGCGCGTTCAGTTTTGCACGAATGCTGCCATCAATCCACGGTTTCTGGTTAGGAAAGGTTATAATAGTCACAGTGGGTACAACATCTCTGATGCACTTGCTAATAAACTCGCTCACGGAGTCAGCGTATACATCAATGTTGTTGTCTGAGGCTATCCGGAACGTATCCCAGTCCACGTGATCGAAGCAATCTTGAAGCGTGGAATCCGATTGGTCAGACCAGCATTGTATTGACCTGAGCACCGGCGTTTCCTGTTTTAGTTTCTGTCTAAATGCTGGGAGCAACAAAATGGATTCATGGTCAGATTTGCCGAAGGCAGGGCGCGGGAGGGCTTTGTATGCATCGCGGAAGTTCGAGTAGCAATGATCCAGAATTCTGCCAGCTCGTGTCGCGGATTCGATATGCTGATAGAATTTAGGGAGTATTGATCTTAGGTTAGCTTTGTTAAAATCCCCAGCTACAATAAATGCAGCCTCAGGATGTATGGTTTCCAGTTTACATAGAGTCCAGTGAATTTCTTTCAGGGCCGACGAGGTATCTGCTTGGGGGGCGGATATACACGGCTGTGACTATAATCGAAGAGAATTCTCTTGGACGATAATGTGGTTGGCATTTGATTGTAAGGAATTCTAGGTCAGGTAAACAAAAGGACTTGAGTTCCTGTATGTTGTTGTGATTATACCATGAGTCGTTAATCATAAGGCATACACCCCCACCCTTCTTCTTACCAGAGAGATGTTTGTTTCTGTCGACCCGATGCGTGAAGAAACCGGGTGGCTGTACCAACTCTGACCACATATCCCAAGTGAGCCATGTTTCCGTGAAACAGAGAATGTTACAATCTCTGTATCTCTGGAAAGCAACTCATGCCCTAATTTCGTCTACCTTGTTATCTAGAGATTGGACATTGGTGAGTAATATGCTAGGAAGCGGTTGATGGTGTGCTCGCCTTCTGAATCTGACCAGTAGGCCGCTCCGTCTGCCTCTCCTGTGGCGACCGCGTTGTTTTGGGTCGGCCTCTGGGATAAGATTGCATGTCCAGGGTGGAGGTCTGAACAAACCATCCACTTCGGGAAAGACGTATTCCTGGTCGTAATGTTGGTAAGTTGACATCGCTTTTATATCCAATAGTTCTTCCCGGCTGTATGTAATAACACTTGAGACTTTCTAGGCTAACAATGTAAGAAATAGTACATAAAAAAAACAAATAACTGCATCGTTTTCTAAGGACCTGAAGCGAGGCGACCATCTGTCGGCAACCAGCTGATTCTCCTCAGAGACATGGAGGAAGAGGAAGGGGACAATGCTGTGAAGGCATGCTGTGAGGTAGGCCAACATACAGCCCTGATGGGGAGCATGTGCTGGAGGATGACTCATGTTTTCAACTGTCTGAATGTGGCAAACAGAGTTCGTCTAGAGAGCACCGTTTGTCTCTCTCTCACAGCACTTGTTCTACACACAAACATTTCACTCATTATGTTTAGGGTAGTAGTAGCCAGTAAACACTTTTATCATGGTGGGAATAGTTTTGTAATATAATGACCAACATCTTTCAAGCACTGTGTTACTCACATAGCTGTTATGATTGTTGCTATAGCCATTGCTCTTGAGTACACAGAGAAACTGTTTAACACTTAAATTGCGTGTATGTGTTTATGAAAGTCACGGGTAACATTAGAATATGAGAAAAATTGTATTTCAAAGAACACTAGCAGTTTCATTGGTTTGTTACTGTAGGCGGTCTGCTGCTGCATGCTCTCGTGAGGAGCACAAAAGAACTGCGGTTATTCTTAGAAAAAGTGATATTAATAATTTTTTTACATTTCAAAGATAAGTGTTTTGGAAACCTCAATCTCTTTCTGATACTATCCTAAACACAAATATAAATGCAACATGCAACAATTTCAACTATTTTACTGAGTTACATGCTGACCAGACCGGACACGTCGCATGCGCAAGCGTCACAAAATAAAATTTGAAATCCATGTTATCCAATCATTGCACCCACATTGCTCGCGCGCGCCAACAAGCGTCTGCGATGCCAAGGGCTAAAATAGAACTCCTTTCTATTTCTGATGCAGATCGCGCTGCAAGTCCTGCCTCTCCCAACTCATCATTGGTTTATAGAAGCAGGTACCCACGTGTCTTCTCCTCATTGGTTATACCCACGTAGGTGATTGAAAGACAAATGTTTTGCCGGTTGTCGTGGTAATATTATGAATGTGTAGATGCCAATCACGATATAAGTTCAAAGATGAAAAAGCCCGGAAGGAGGAGAGATGACTAGAAACGATTCGGTTAGCCGTTTATGTGTGGATTAATTGTCGGAGTAGAGGACCTTGTGCATTTCAGGTAAAATAACAACTCAATGTTTATATCCCAAGACAAATTAGCTAGCAACAGCAAGCTAGCTAAATAGGACAAATTAGCTAGCAAGCTAACTAGCTAAATTGCCATACATGGTTAATGCTTTTCGACCTGTCCCCAAATTAATGTCATTGGTTTCGAGTTTGTTTTGATATTTTAACCAGCGTGTCGTGATCACATTTGGTGTAGGGGGACAAAATAAATTTATGCACGATAGGGCACGATGGCGCACGTGCGCAGCCGGTTTGGGTTCCGTGTTACAGTTCATATAAGGAAATCTCTCTATTGAAATATATTAATTAGGCCCAAATCTATGGATTTCACATCACTGGGAGCACAGATATGCATCTGTTGGTCCATGGGAAGTTAAGCCCGGGAATGTTTTTGAATTTTGCTTAAATTCATCAAAAAAGTTAGTTTATAACAGTGAACCTTTTTTGTGGCATACACATAAGGCAATTCTAGGTCTTGTGGCATATTTCGGTTAAACTATCCCCAATTCAATGGAATTGCATCCCTCTGCATGCACATATGCATTCTTCCATCACATGTGCAGTACACTCTTCCATCACATGTACAGCTGATTCTCAAGATCTTGCACACTAATGATATGCTATTGAGCCCACACTACTACACTGTCTGAGCCAAGGACTACATGCTTTCTGGTAAGTTTTGATTACAATACTGGGTGGGGTGAAAATATTTTATATGACATACATTATTTTTTGTAAACTAGTAAATAGTAGCCTACAGCAAAGGGTGTTTAAATTATTTCTAACTTGTTAACAATTTCTGCTAGTTAGTTTTTGATACCATGTGGGTTTTATCTTGCTTGAGCCAGCTAACTGAGGGTTAATTTACCTGTTTCTATACATGTTTCATTTTAAAACATTTATCTTACAAAGGAGATGTTTAATCTAACTGCTAAACTATTTATCTGTTCATGGAATTGTATTTGTTTGTTTTTTACTCATTGCTGTGTACATTTGCAAATACTGTGCCAAATCATATGTGAAGAATGCAACAAAGATGCAGAATCATCTGGCCAAGTGCATAAAGTTTCCTCAGCGCTCACAACAAGTCCCTCTACTTCAATTCGAGGTGAAAATGGTGAATCTGACACCTTATCGATAGCAACAGCTCATGGTCCTCCTGGAATCAGAGAAGGTTTTTTTGACTCGATGGAGGAATGTAGTCAGAGAAATGCTGATGAATGTCTTGCTCGAGCTGTGTATGCAACTGGCTCACCTCTGATGCTCATAGGCAATGTGTATTGGAAGAGATTTCTGAATGTTCTTTGCCCAGCATACAACCCTCCAACCAGACATGCTTTATCTACTCATTTGCTGGATGCAGAGTTCAACAGAGTTCAAGTGAAGGTCAAGCAAATCATAGAGAAAGCAGACTGTTTTGCAATCATCTCTGATGGGTGGTCGAATGTTCGTGGACAAAGAATAATTAACTACATCATCTCCACCCCTCGACCAGTATTCTACAAGGGCACAGATACAAGGGACAACAGACACACCGGTCTCTACATTGCAGATGAGCTGAAGGCAGGCATCAATGACCTTGGACCACAAAAGGTATTTGCACTGGTGACAGACAATGCTGCAAACAAGAAGGCTTCTTTGTCTAAAGTGGAGGAGTCCTAGCCACACATCACACCCATTGGCTGTGCTGCTCATGCATTGAATCTGCTCCTCAAGGACATCATGTCACTGAAAACAATGGATACACTCTACAAGAAAATGCCAAGGAAATGGTTAAGTATGTGAACGGTCATCAAGTTATAGAAGTAATCTACCTCACCAAGCAAAGTGAGAAGAATAAGATCACCACATTGAAGCTGCCCAGCAACACCCATTGGGCTGTTGTTGTCAACATGTTTGACAGTCTCCTGGAGGGGAAGGAGTCTCTCCAAGAAATGGCCATATCACAGTCTGCCGATATGGACAGCCCCATCAAGAGGATCATCCTGGATGATGTATTTTGGGAGAGAGTTGGGCATCTCCGGCGCGGCCCACGCTTGGATTGCGTCCTACCTGACAGGTCGCTCCTACCAGGTGGCGTGGCGAGAATCTGTCTCCTCACCACGCGCTCTCACCACTGGTGTCCCCCAGGGCTCTGTTCTAGGCCCTCTCCTATTCTCGCTATACACCAAGTCACTTGGCTCTGTCATAACCTCACATGGTCTCTCCTATCATTGCTATGCAGACGACACACAATTAATCTTCTCCTTTCCCCCTTCTGATGACCAGGTGGCGAATCGCATCTCTGCATGTCTGGCAGACATATCAGTGTGGATGACGGATCACCACCTCAAGCTGAACCTCGGCAAGACGGAGCTGCTCTTCCTCCCGGGGAAGGACTGTCCGTTCCATGATCTCGCCATCACGGTTGACAACTCCATTGTGTCCTCCTCCCAGAGCGCTAAGAACCTTGGCGTGATCCTGGACAACACCCTGTCGTTCTCCACCAACATCAAGGCGGTGGCCCGTTCCTGTAGGTTCATGCTCTACAACATCCGCAGAGTACGACCCTGCCTCACACAGGAAGCGGCGCAGGTCCTAATCCAGGCACTTGTCATCTCCCGTCTGGATTACTGCAACTCGCTGTTGGCTGGGCTCCCTGCCTGTGCCATTAAACCCCTACAACTCATCCAGAACGCCGCAGCCCGTCTGGTGTTCAACCTTCCCAAGTTCTCTCACGTCACCCCGCTCCGCTCTCTCCACTGGCTTCCAGTTGAAGCTCGCATCCGCTACAAGACCATGGTGCTTGCCTACGGAGCTGTGAGGGGAACGGCACCTCAGTACCTTCAGGCTCTGATCAGGCCCTACACCCAAACAAGGGCACTGCGTTCATCCACCTCTGGCCTGCTCGCCTCCCTACCACTGAGGAAGTACAGTTCCCGCTCAGCCCAGTCAAAACTGTTCGCTGCTCTGGCACCCCAATGGTGGAACAAACTCCCTCACGACGCCAGGACAGCGGAGTCAATCACCACCTTCCGGAGACACCTGAAACCCCACCTCTTCAAGGAATACCTAGGATAAAGCAATCCTTCTGCCCCCCCCCCTTAAAAGATCTAGATGCACTATTGTAAAGTGGCTGTTCCACTGGATGTCATAAGGTGAATGCACCAATTTGTAAGTCGCTCTGGATAAGAGCGTCTGCTAAATGACTTAAATGTAAATGTAAAACTCCTGAAACCTATAGCAGTAGCCATTGCACGGATTGAGGGAGACAGTCCCATCCTGTCTGATGTTCAGACTGCTTGCAGATGTAAGAGAAGAAATCCGAACTGCCCTGCCCACTGTTGCTCCAAGCAGAGGAAACTGCAGTTCTGAAATACATCAAAAAGCGTGAAGACTTCTGCCTGAAGCCTGTAAACACTGCAGTGTACATGTTGGACCCCAAGTATGCTGGCAAGAGCATCCTGTCTGGTGTAGAGATCAACAAGGCCTATGGTGTCATCACTACCGTGTCTCGCCACCTTGGCCTGGATGAGGGCAAGGTTCTTGGCAGTCTGGCGAAGTACACTTCCAAGCAAGGGCTTTGGGATGGAGATGGAATATGGCAGTCGTGTCAACATATCTCATCAGCCACCTGGTGGAAGGGACTTTGCGGATCTGAGTCTCTTTCCCCTGTTGCCTCCATCATCCTCCAAATCCCACCAACATCAGCCGCCTCAGAGCGCAACTGATCCTTGTTTGGGAACACACACAACAGGCTGAACACACGCAACAGGCTGACCAATACAAGGGTTGAAAAATTGGTGGCCATCTGGGCAAATTTGAGGCTTTTTGAGCCTGACAACGAGCCATCCTCAACAAGGTTGGAAAGTGACGGTGAAGATGAGGCCTCAGAGTCTGATGTTCAAGAGGTGGACATTGAGGAGGTCCAGGGAGAAGACATGTAAGCCTGAGAGGAAGACAACCAAATCTTTAGTTTCTAGACTATAATTTTACAGATGTATGTTAAATGTTTTTGGGAGATGCGATGGATCATTGGGGATCATTCAATGTTCCCTTTTGTTCCGTGAAATCTTCCTAGGTAAAGAGTCAACTCATTTAATTAAACTTCAGTTCGTAACTAAATTGTTAGAAAAAAATTATATTGGAAGGATTTAATCATTTGCATTTATATCTACTTATGATAAGGTAAAAGGTTTATGTTTCTGTACCATATGATATGGTAAATCTATCCAATGCAAAAAGCATCTACATTTAAATGGTATTAATATTAATTTTCGTATTTCCGTTAATTCCCACGGAAAGTTTCCACCTCCTGAATATTCCCCAAAATGTGCAACCCTAGGTGTGACCAACTTTTGTCTCATGCAGCGTGACACATCTCCTTCACATAGAGTTGATCAGGCAGTTTATTGTGGCCTGTGGAATATTGTCCCAATGTTCAATGGCTGTGCGAAGTTGCTGGAAATTGGCGGGAACTGTAACACACTATCATACACAACGATCCAGAGCATCCCAAACAGGCTCAATGGATGACATGTTTGGTGAGTATGCAGGCCATGGAAGAACTGGGACATTTTCAGCTTCGAGGAATTGTGTACAGATCCTTGTGACATGGGGCCGTTCATTATCATGCTAAAACATGAGGTGAGGGCGGCAGATAAATGGCACGACAATGGGCCTCAGGATCTCGTCAAGTTATGCATTCTCAGTATTCAAATTCCCTTCCATAAAATGCAATTGTGTTCATTCTTCATAGCTTATACCTGCCCATACCATAACCCCACAATCACCATGGGGCATTCTATTCGCAATGTTGACATCGGCAAACTTCTTCCCCACAGGACACCATATATGTGGTCTACGGTTGTGAGGCCGGTTGGACGTACTGCCAAATTCTCTAAAACGTTGGAGGCAGCTTATGGTAGAGAAATGAACAATCAGTTCTCTGGCAACAGCTCTTGTGGACATTCCTGCAGTCCGCATGTCAATTGCACGCTCCCTAAAAACTTGAGACATCTGTGGCATTATGTTGTGTGACAAAACTGCACATTTTAAAGTGGCCTTTTATTGTCCCCATCACAAGGTGCACCTGTGTAATGATCATGCTGTTTAATCAGCTTCTTGAAATGCCACACCCGTCAAGTGGATGGATTATATTGGCAAAGGAGAAAAGCTCACTAACAGGGATGTAAAGAAGTTTGTGCACGAAATTTGAGCGAAATATGCTTCTTGTGCGTATGGAACATTTATGGGATTTTTTTTCCAGCTCGTGAAACATGGGACCAACACTACGTGTTGTGTTTTATATTTTTGTTGTGTGCGTGTGTGTGTGTGTGTGTGTGTGTGTGTGTGTGTGTGTGTGTGTGTGTGTGTGTGTGTGTGTGTGTGTGTGTGTGTGTGTGTGTGTGTGTGCACTTCAGGACCCTGGATAGCTCTGTTTCGTCGTGTCTCATCCTAGATAAATTCTAGATCAATTCTGTTGTGCTCCTGTACATCCAGTACCTGACTGATTTGTCTGTTTGTGCTTCTATAAATTAGACTCTGTCCTCTTTTTACATTCACATTCTATCATTCTACTGTATTAATATTAGATCGGTCTACTGTATTAATACATTTATCACTAAATAATCACACACCAAAAAATGGTACCTGGGCATATAACTAATACACTATAATATTATTCAGATGGGTCATTTCAGTTCTTGGTTTGTGCTGTACTTGGTAGTCGAAGCTTTATGGCTCTACTGTTTAGCATGAGGTTGTAAGGAACAAGAACATTTCCCAGAACATAGACACACAGTTGAAGTCGGAAGTTTACATACACCTTAGCAAAATAAATTTAAACTCAGTTTTTCCACAACATGATGCTCCCCCCCTAACCCTAACTCCCCCCCGTGCTTCACGGTTGGGATGGTCTTTTTCGGCTTCGGCCCTTTTTCCTCCAAAACATAAAGATGGTCATTATGGCCAAACAGTTCTATTTCAGTTTCATCAGACCAGAGGACATTTCTCCTAAAAGCATGATCTTTGTCCCCAGTCTTTTTTATGACGGTTTTGGAGCAGTGGCTTCTTCCTTGCTGAGCGGCCTTTCAGGTTATGTCGATATAGGACGCGTTTTATTGTGCCTATAGATACTCTAGCATCTTCACAAGGTCCTTTGCTGCTGTTCTGATATTGATTTGCACATTTCGCACCAAAGTACGTTCATCTCTGGGAGACAGAATGCGCCTCCTCCCTGAGCGGTATGACGGCTGCGTGGTCCATGGTGTTTATAATTGCGTACTATTGTTTGTACAGATGAACATGGTACCTTCAGGAGTTTGGAAATTGTTCCCAAGGATGAACCAGACTTGTGGAGGTCTACATTTTTTTTCTGAGGTCTTGGCTGATTTCTTTTGATTCTCCCATGATGTCAAGCAAAGAGGCAATGAGTTTGAAGGTAGGCCTTGAAATACATCCACAGGTACACCTCCAATTGACTCAAATGATGTCAATTAGCCTATCAGAAGCTTCTAAAGCTATGACATCATTTTCTGGAATTTTCCAAGCTGTTTAAAGGCACAGTCAACTTAGTGTTTGCAAACTTCTGACCCACTGGAATTGTGATACAGTGATATAAGTGAACTGTGATACAGTGATATAAGTGAAATAATCTGTTTGTAAATAATTGTTGGAAGAATTACTTGTCATGCACAAAGTAGATGTCCTAACCAACTTGCCAAAACTATAGTTTGTTAACAAGAAATTTGTGGAGTGGTTGAAAAACAAGTTTTAATGACTCCAACCTAAGTGTATGTAAACTTTCGACTTCAACTGTATCTGATATTGCCCACCCAACTACGTCATTCCCATATTGTTTTTTTTCTTCTCCTTTTACCCCATTATCTCTACTTGCACATCTATCACTCCAGTGTTTAATTGCGAAATTGTAATTATTTCGCAACTATGGCCTATTTATTGCCTTATCTCCCTAATCTTTTGCACTAACTGTATATAGATTTTTCTATTGTGTTATTGACTGTACGTTTGTTAATCCCATGTGTAACTCTGTGTTGTTTGTGTCGCACTGCTTTGCTTTATCTTGGCCAGGTCCCTGTTGTAAATGAGAACTTGTTCTCAACTGGCCTGCCTGGTTAAATAAAGGTGAAATAAAAATAAGTTGTCAGAAAGCTTAAATTCTTGTTAATCTAACTCCACTGTCTAATTTACAGTAGCTATGACAGTGAAAGAATACTATGCTATTGTTTTAGGTATGTGCACAGTTTTGAACATGAAAAGTTATTAATAAACAAATTAGGCACATTTGGGCAGTCTTGATACCAAATTTTGAACAGAAATACAATGGTTCATTGGATCAGTCTAAAACTTTGCACATACACTGCTGCCATCTAGTGGTCAAAATCTAAATTGCAACGGGGCTGGAATAATACATTATGGCCTTTCTCTTGCATTTCAAAGACGATGGTACAAAAAAAAAGTTTTTTTCTTTGTATTATCTTTTACCAGATCTAATGTGTTTATATTCTCCGACATTCCTTTCACATTTCCACAAGCTTCAACGTGTTTCCTTTCCAATGGTACCAATAATATGCATATCTTTGCTTCAGGGCCTGAGCTACAGGCAGTTAGATTTGGGTATGTCATTTTAGGCAAAAACAAAAATTTAAAGGGCCGATCCTTAAGAGGTTTTAAGACTTTTATAACAAGGTTAACACAGTGGGGCATCAACTACAGACTTTTATAAAAGCTCTGTTTGTTGAGCCTCAGGGAGACCCACTTTCCTTCCTTCCTTAAAATTTAGATTTTCTGCTGGTAGTTTGCACCCTAACTTTAGAGTTCTTAAATTTAGTCATATTTTCCACAACACCCACCAATTTAAATGCAACATAATTGTATTTAAATTGTCCTAAAAATAATCATATTTGTCTGAGCATCAGCAAGTTGTGGGCTAGTTTAAGTTGCTGCTAGACTGAGCTCGAGAATTGCCCAATAAATATTTTTTCACTTTTCAGATGTTGCATGCACAAATCCATCTGACTCTTAACTATCGCTAATGCAGTACAACAAAGTATATGAAAATATTAAAACAATCTGTGTTTGAGGCAAAGGACAATGGCAACGATTTCACGTAATAAAACTACCACAATGGAACAGGAACATTGTGTCCCCTGATTCACATGAGGATTCCAGTATCTCCTTGTGTGTTGTTTGAACTTAATGTTCTGGGGTTGCATGATCACTTTTCTGCTCATTAAAACCATATGTGATTTTTGGAAGTCAACTCCCAACTGTTTGTTCATTATTTCAACATTGACTGTCTCATTTATCTTAGATTTGAATTTCAATGAGAGAATAAGGCTAATTTATTCAGCTTCTACACGAGGAAAGCTGATGTTGCAGTCTTCATTCCCCATTTTTTACTGTTCCTTTCTGGATGTTACCCCACTACCACTTTTCTTCAGGTTACATACTCCATCTAAGGTAGATTAGACTGAGTGCTTGTTGAGGAGCCTAGCTAAGACTTGGCAAGGCATATCTGACTCCTTTGGCTCTGCTCATTTACTGGATTTTTACAGAAGAGGAATCAAGACCACAAGACAGTAATGTTCAAAATCAGTATTGATACACCTTCGGTAAAGACCATTTTTGAGTTCATTGAAGTTCATTTAAGTTCATTGAATTTGGACCAGATTAACTTTTGTCCTCACTTTAGTAACTGCTCCGAGACATGAGATCACTCAGAATTATCTCAGAACCTTATCGCTAAATTCACCAGGACAGATGGCATGTTCATCAGTTGTGTCATCTGTAGAGGCCATGTAGCCAGTGGTGGAAAAAGTACCTAACTGTCATACTTGAGTAAAAGTAAAGATACCTTAATAGAAAATGACTCAAGTAAAAGTCACCCAGAAAATTATACTTGAGTAAAAGTCTAAATGTATTTGGTTTGAAATATACTTAAGTAAAAGTTTAAATAATTTCTAATTCCTTACTTTAAAAAAATGTATTTGTGGAAAGCTAGGGGCACCTTTGAAGTCATAAAACGTTTTGGGATGAAATTCAAGCATTTAGGGTATCATTTAATTATGTTTCTCATTGGCTCACAGCTTGAAAAAAGAATGGCCATGGAATCCCAATGTTTCATCCCAATGTTCATGTTTCATTACGTCCTGAGTATTTATTGTGTGGAGTAGAATCTTTGCCTGTTTGATTTGATCTTTTTTTTTCTTCCATGCTCCCACCAAAGGCCTATATTTTCTCAACCATTCAAAGAATATTAGTCACAGAATGTGACCCTGGAGAACATTCAAAGTTTGATGTTGAGAGGTAAAAGTAGTAAACTCAGCAAATAAAGAAACGTCCCTTTTTCAGGACCATGTCTTTCAAAGATAATTCGTAAAAATCCAAATAACTTCACAGATCTTCATTGTAAGGGGTTTAAACACTGTTTCCCATGCTTGTTCAATGAACCATAAACAATTAATGAACTTACACCTGTGGAACGGTCGTTATGACACTAACAGCTTACAGACTGTAGGCAATTAAGGTCACAGTTATGAAAACATAGGACACTAAAGAGGCCTTTCTACTGACTCTGAAAAACACCAAAAGAAAGATGCCCAGGGTCCATCCTCATCTGCGTGAATGTGCATTAGGCATGCTGCAAGGAGGCATGAGGACTGCAGATGTGGCCAGGGCAAGACAGGACGGACAGCTGATCGTCCTCGCAGTGGCAGACCATGTGTAACAACACCTAAACAGGATCGGTATATCTGAACATCACACCTGCGGGACCGGTACAGCATGGCAACAACAACTGCCCGAGTTACACCAGGAACGCACAATCCCTCCATCAGTGCTCAGAATGTCCACAATAGGCTGAGAAAGGCTGGACTGAGGGCTTGTAGGCCTGTTGTAAGTCAGGTCCTCACCAGACATCACTGGCAACAACGTCGCCTATGGTCACAAACCCACCGTCGCTGGACCAGACAGGACTGGCAAAAAGTGCTCTTCACTGACAAGTCACGGTTTGGTGGTCGGATTCGCGTTTATTGTCGAAGAAGTGAGCGTTACAACGAGGCCTGTACTCTGGAGGGAAATCGATTTGGAGGTGGAGGGTCCGTCATGGTCTGGGGCGGTGTGTCACAGCATCATCGGACTGAGCTTGTTGTCATTGCAGGCAATCTCAACGCTGTGCGTTACAGGGAAGACATTCTCCTCCCTCATGTGGTACCCTTCCTGCAGGCTCATCCTGACATGACCCTCCAGTATGACAATGCCACCACGCACAGAATGAGCAGTATGGCTGATTTCCTGCAAGACAGGAATGTTAGTGTACTGCCATGGCCAGCGAAGAGCCCGGATCTCAATCCCATTGAGCACGTCTGGGACCTGTTGGATCGAAGGGTGACGGCTAGGGCCATTCCCCCCAGAAATGTCCGGGGACTTGCAGGTGCCTTGGTGGAAGAGTGGGGTAACATCTCACAGCAAGAACTGGCAAATCTGGTGCAGTCCATGAGGAGAAAATGCACTGCAGTACTTAATGCAGCTGGTGGCCATACCAGACTGTGTCTTTTGATTTTGACCCCCACTTTGTTCAGGGACACCTTATTCAATTTCTTTTAGTCACATGTCTGTGGAACTTGTTCAGTTTATGTCTCAGTTGTTGAATCTTGGTATGTTCATACAAATATTTACATATGTTAAGTTTGCTGAAAATAAACGCAGTTGACAGTGAGAGGACATTTCTTTTTTTGCTGAGTTTATATGCGGTGCTATGTTGCAAGTGTGTGCCCGTAAATGAGGTTTTAGCAGTTTGATTGCCATGTCTTAGGGGGCAGGAATTGAAGGTATTGTCAAAAAAGGTCAACAATATGTCAAGTCGTGCTGCACTTCTGGCAGAAAGAAATGCATTTTTCTTTCCCTCGCTTAAAGGTACAGTGCAGTTAAAAACATAATTTCCTTGTGTTCTATATATATTTCCACACTGAAGCTGGAATAATACTGTGAAAATGATGATGATGCCCTTTTAGTTTAAGAGCTGTTTTTAAAAGGCTGCCTGATGTGTCAGCCTGTTTTGGTGGGATGGAGTTTTGGCCTGCCTGTTGATATCACCAGGCGGTAAATTAGTTAGTAGGCCATTAAGAAAGAGTTCCAAACCTCTCTGCCAATAACATCTATTTTTCATTTTTCCACTCCCAGACAGTCATGGCAAAATTCTTGCTTGAGAAATTGCTCTTTGCTAAGAAGATATTTTTGTTTATTTTTGACAATTTTAATTGAAAACAATCAAAATAAATTTTCCTAATTGTTACCCGGAAATTATTTGATATTGAGATTAAAACGGCTGCATTGCACCTTTGAATCTTGTTTCACAGTTATGGCATACATATTAAAGCAGGACTACAGTGTCAATACATCACTATCTACACCAATTGTTCATTCTGCCTCAGTGGTGGTAAATCCAAGGGTGGTCGTAAAATAAATATGATTTGTTTTGTGGTTGCCTTTCTTCTCGGCAGTAGCTTGCACCAGTCTGACTCCTAATTGAAACAGTTTGGATGCACTGCTCTCCTGCCGTATACATACCGCCAAGTTACTGGAAAAAGTTATTATTTTGGAAAGTTACATGCCAAGAGTGTGCAAAGCTGTCATCAAGGCAAAGGGTGGCTACTTTGAATGATATAAAATCAAAAATATATTTTGATTTGTTTAACACTTTTTTGGTTAATACATGATTCCAAATGGGTTATTTAATTTTGATGTTTTGATGTCTTCACTATTATTCTACAGTTTAGAAAATAGTAAAAATAAAGAAACTCTTGAATGAGTAGGTGTGTCCAAACTTTTGACTGATACTGTATGTCTTGCTCACACTGTACCCAAATTAAGCATAATGTGTCTTTGAATAACACATGTTAGTTAACCTGCAAATAATTGTTGGAACAATTTCATTTCAGATCGATGACCTGTTACATTTGACATGGAAGAGGTCATTTTTAATATCCTTCCCAATGAAAGCTGATCAGTCACCTGATCAGTCATTGCTTAAATCTGGGATTTGAGATTGGTTTAATTCTTCTTCCATCTCATGTGCAGCCAAATCTAAGGTTTGAATTTCCAGAGGAAATAAATGCATCCAACTTCAGCAACCCCAGAATTCCTGGTTATTTGTCTTAGCAGGATGTTGGTTGGCTGGGTGGGTTCACTCTCGTGTCCTGGCTGCTGCAGCAACAGAGACTTAACCCCCCATCATGCCCAGAGCCTAATGACAGCAAGGCTGCTCCACAAATGACACAACCTTATCACTTTAATGGGAGGCATCAGGGCATAATGTTACAGTATACAATACGCAAATTGTGTGTAATAGTGTCTACTTAATCTAAACATACCGATTTGATCTTTTTTACTATTTTGGAGTCCAGTGTTTCAGACTAAGGCAAAAAAAAATATTTTTGTTCATGAGACTTTCTACCAGACTGAAATAGCTGGTCTTGTCTACTTCCTGGTTGGTATTCAGACATGCAGCCTTTGATTTAGTGGTGGCCCTAGCCCAGGTTGAGTTAGTTAAGGCAGACATTTGGCTTTGAAGTTCTCTTTTTATACCTCCAGTCTAATGTAAAACACTGGTATGCTGGGCTTGGTCGATATTGTACTGCTTTAAATGAAAGCTGCATGGATTCCTGAAAGATCCATGTTGTTAAATGGCTCATAAACCAGAATAAGTCTGGTATTTGCTGATTTTAATAATCAATTGTCTCCTGTCTCAGGTGGAGTGTTTATAGTATGTAAGAAAGGCTCTGAAATCTTTCTCCTTCAATTATTTGCTCTTTGTTTTGGGAAGTGAACCTAACTGTGCTCTGTGCTATATGGTTAACCTCACCTTGTTGCGACTAGGTTTGGCTACCAAAACGTTGTGGACATTGTCATGACTCTCCTGGTCAAGGATCAAAGGCCTCAGATCAGATTGTCAAATGGCTGACAGCTAGACCACTGTCTCTCCCAGAGGATAGAAGAGGGGGGGCTGGGACGGTTTTATGACACCTCACACCAGTCGTAAATCTTATGCAGCAGAGAACCCTCTCCTGCTCTTCAGTATCAACCAAAGGAATGCCTTTGTCTAGAGAGACTGTTGCCTGCTCAAAAAGCCTAACGTCCAAAAAGTGAATATTGGAACAATATTTCTAAGAATATACAGGAATGCTCAGTGGGGATCTAAAGAATAATCATGTCATATTGTTTTTCATTTTGTGATGTCATTAACTTCTTATGGCTGCAGGGGCAGTATTGAGTAGCTTGGATGAAAGGTGCCCAGAGTAAACGGCTTGCTCCTCAGTCCCAGTTACTAATATATGCATATTATTATTAGTATTGGATAGAAAACACTTTGAAGTTTCTAAAACTGTTTGAATTATGTCTGTGAGTATAACAGAACTCATATGGAAGGCAAATAGTCCGTTCCCAAGGATCTCAGGCCCAGATCGTAGAATATACATATAATTTACAGATTAGGATAGAAAACACTCCAAATTTTCCAAAACTGTCAAAATATTGTCTGTGGGTATAACATAACTGATTTTGCAGGCGAAAACCTGAGGTAATCCAACCCGGAAGTGCATTTTTTTTTTTTTTATCCCTGTTTCATTGCCTACCCCTCTTCCATTTAAAGGGGTATCAACCAGATTCCTTTTCCAATGGCTTCCTCAGGCTGTGACCAGGCTTTAGACATAGTTTCAGGCTTTTATTTTGAAAAATGAGCGTTATTTTTCAAAACGAGTCAGGTGTCCTTTGATTAGTTCCTGCGCGTGAGAGGGGTAGCTCGACATTTTCTTTCTCTCTTTTATTGAATAGGTTACCGTCTGGTTGAAATATTACCGATTGTGTATGTTAAAAACAACCTGAGGATTGATTATAAAAAATGTTTGACATGTTTCTACGAACATTACGGATACTTTTTGGAATTTTCGTCTGCCTTTCAGGAACAGAACGAGGCTGTGGTTTTCTGAACATAACGCACAAACCAAATGGCGTTTTTTGGTTATAAAACTAATATTTATCGAACAAAAATAACATTTATTGTGTAACTGGGAGTCTCGTGAGTGCAAACATCCGAAGATTGTCAAAGGTAAGCGATTAATTTGATTGCTTTTCTGACTTTCGTGACCATGCTAATTTGGGGCTAGCTGTTCTTACTGTTTTGTCTAGTGATTGATAAACTCACAAACGCTTGGATTGCTTTCACTGTAAAGCATATTTTCAAAATCTGACACGATAGGTGCATTAACAACAAGCTAAACTGTGTTTTGGTATATTTCACTTGTGATTTCATGATTATAAATATTTTTTGTATTATTTTTGAATTTGACGCTCTGCAGTTTAGTGGTTGTTGTTCATAAATGATCCCGGTAACGGGATCCGTGCGTCAAGAAGTTAAAGTCATCGCCTATTAAATTCCCTGTACTATATGGATCTTTTTGCACTTCCTACGCCTTCCTCTAGATGTCAACAGTCAGTAGAACGTGGAATGAAGCTTATGTTGTGTTGTGGGACCGGATGGGAGGTGTTTGAGTCAGTGGTCTGGCAGAGTGCCAGTTCTTGGTCACGCACTTTCCTCATGATATCGCCATGCGTTCCATTACTTATAGAGACTGAAAAGAATGCTCCGGTAGGAACGTTATTGGATATAGATGATAACAACATCCTGAAGATTGATTCTCTGCTAAGTTTGACCAGTTTATTCGACTTGTAATCTAACTTTTTGAAGTTTTCGTCCGAACGTTTGCATGCATCTGCGCGAGCGTTTGGACACGTGTACTACACATGCTAGCAAAATTAGCTAATTGGACATAAGTAATGGACATTATCGAACAAAACAACGATTTATTGTGGAACTAGGATTCCTGGCACTGCATTCTGATGAAGATAATCAAAGGTAAGGGAATATTTATGATGTAATTTCTGTTGACTCCAACATGGCGGCTAATTTGGCTATTGTTCTGAGCGCCGTCTCAGATGATATCATGGTTTGTTTTTTCCGTAAAGTTTTTTTGAAATCTGACACAGCGGTTGCATTAAGGAGAGGTATATCTATTATTCCATGTGTATAACTTGTATTATCATCTACATTTATGATGAATATTTCTGTTGAAATGATGTGGCTATGCAAAATCACTTGATTTTTTTGGAACTAGTGAATGTAACGTGCCAATGTAAACTCAGATTATTTTATATAAATATGAACTTTATCAAACAAAACATGTATTGTGTAACATGAAGTCCTATGATTGTCATATGATAATCAAAGGTTAGTAATTAATTTTATCTCTATTTCTGCTTTTTGTGACTGCTATCTTTCGCTGGAAAAATGGCTGTGCTTATTGTGGTTTGGTGGTGACCTAACATAATCGTTTGTAGTGCTTTCGGTGAAAAGCATATTTGAAATCGGACACTTTGGTGGGATTAACAACAAGATTACCTTTAAAATGATATAAGACACATGTATGTCTGAGGAATTTTAATTATGAGATTTCTGTTGTTTGAATTTGGCGCCCTGCACTTTCACTGGCTGTTGTCATATCATTCCGGTAACGGGATTGCAGCCATAAGAAGTTAAAAACTGTATAACGGAAATACTGTAACTTGAAGAACTTTCAACCTGACACAGTGTTACATTCTTTAAGTTGTGTAGGAAATATAAAGAACAATTAAACTATTTTTGTTAAGATAGGAATGTGATTTAGTTTCCTAAAGAGATCATAGTTTTCATGTCCTTTGCACATTAACTAAGCCACGCTCCGAATGAGGTCAGAAGAGCGTGTTAGTGTGATGGAACCGCCCTTTTCGACCAGTGAGCTTAAAAAGACTCGCTAAGAATGAACATATCAGAGCAGCAGACGTGAAGTGTGAGCTAAATGTTACAAATGGTTCAAACTCCCAGACCAGAAGGTTTGCAGCTGTGGCTATACGTTGAAATGGTTGGTGACCCTGAAACACAACAGGAGGTGAAGAAGAGAATCTCACTAGACCAGAACATTTGACAGTCTGCAGCTGTGTGTGTAAAGTGATCTAGAACTTTGACTATCCACCCGAGGAGTAAAAGAGGCGAGAAGCCCACCTCAGACAATCACTGGTACAGCTGATTAGCTGTCTTACGTCAGATATCGAGAAAAGCGAATCTAACAACTATCCTACTACGCTCATCACCATTGGAGACCGGACTACTAACAAGGACATTGTGACCTCTGGTGGACAACCAGAGCCTTACACCCATCGAGCCATTCCCCATAAAAGTATTGATTGGTTTCAACAGAGACGACCAACAAAAACATCTACACCTAAATACATTGCATTTCTTACCCAAACAGGTGGCGGCTCGTATGCAAGGTATATGGTTACTGTGAGCATAGTTAACAAATGTATGATAAATGACCCTTTCTCTCTATTTTCCACACCCCTTTTCCCATCTCTGTGTAATAAGCCGTCATATCTTTTCAGTTCAATAGGGACTTTTGTCTCATGTAAGCGTGTATGTGTATTCTGTGTTGTTAGCTAGTTAGTAAATAGATAATTACATCAATTGGTGTAGAACTGAATAATCAGACAAGGCTGGGGTTCATGCGGAACAAAAGAAGGTCATGACTATTCAGAATGAGAACTGATATGAGGTAAAGATTAATAAGTGACTGTTATCAATATATAACTTATCTTTAGAGTTTAATTCGGGAGATGGTAAACTTCTGCCCTGGTTTCCCAAATTCCAAATGAGTTAATTGTTACATGATTCATTTAATCGGGTAACAATTAAACATAGTGGATTGAATAAATAACAGTCATCAGATTAAATAAAGTCACGTCACAACAACATGGTTGTCTAGTTTTCTAAGACTGAGAGATCCTGGTTAATATAAACTGTTGGTGTCTATCATTACTGTACATGTTCCAACCCCTTACAGTGTATTTCTGTCGTAATGCATGTTAAATCTAGAGGTGGGGACTGTTATGAGGGTCAGCTGTTGGGTGGTGCAGCTTTTACAGATCCTTATTACACATGCTATTTCTGCAGGAGGTGGCTGGGAGAAAATATAGCGGTCAACATGGCAGCAGATGCAATGGGATTTGACTAGGGAGCAGAATTCTCAGTGACGGTTGTGATCACATCTGATATTTCACACAAGAATATCAAGACCTTGTTTACATTTGCCTAGTAACTCTAGCGTTGTTATTGTTGTCTGCTGGCTGGCTATTTCTGATGTGTGAGGCTATGAGGTCACTGGGCTCTGATGAAACCCATGGTTTCACTGCACTAACTGGTGAGTCAGTGACCAACACAGAAACGCCCTGCTGACCACCACATGAGCAGTGTCTACTGTACTGTGCAAACTCGGCTTATTTGATACTCTTAGCAGATGTGGCAACGTGTATATCTTCCCATCCCATCGGCCCAAGGAGTTACAAATCACATTGAGACTTTGGAGCTAGTGTCATCTCTCAAACAATCCCAAATACGGCTCTGTCCTAAAAGGACCTAAATCGTTGTATGATAAGGCATATGGTTCCACATTTTCAGCACTATTGTTTGATTTTCTTTCCCAAGACCCAATGTGTGCCTTGGCGTCAATAGGACTAGAGTAATTGACATGACAAAAAAGGGCCAGTGTAATTTATAACAGAACAATATCAGTTCCTCTAATCCTTTGCCAATAGGATGATAAGCAGATAATTCTTTGCCTAAAATTAGAAGAAAATCTCCCTCCTTTTATATATAAAAAAACCCCAGCAACAATACAAAAGGCATATTCTGTTTCTGGGAAATTGCTTTAGCTTTAAAGTCCAACTCGTAGTAAATCGCACATTTTTAACTTGATCTGACGCAGTTCAGCACCAAGCCATTTAGATTAGCACGACCAAGGCCAGAGTTGACAAGGCGGTCAACTTCTATGGTCTATCAGGGACTCAATATCAACCTTAAATTGAGGATAAAGTATAAAACAGGGTGGTAAAGAGAGCCTTTGAAGCAGTGAGATGTCATCTGGTGGCACTTTTAAAGGGTCAATCAGAAGTTCAAACGATCCCTGCCACAGATTCAGTAAAAAGCTGAGAGATGGGGCTGGAGAAATGTAACCATTCTAAAATTCATAAACAACTATGGATGCAACCTGGACTGAGTCCATGATATACAAATTATAGTTTTAACCATGTTTTGAGGCTTTACAGTGGTTGTTTACATTTACTTTGTTTACAAACATTGGAGTCAAACAAGCTTATCTTTGGGGTTCTGATGGGGTACAACAGTTCAACTAAGCTCATGAGGCATTTATAAGTCATATTCTTCAAGAATCAATGGGCACATATAATTCATTTATATGTCCAAAAATGGATGTAGCAACTGCTGATTGCCCCTTTTTTTAATGTTTCTTGCCTGAGTAAAGAGACGACTTCACACCCTTCCCTAGCCTGGAATTCCCATGGATCAGGTTTATAAGCAATTTTCCCATTGGTGCTGTCCACAGGAGCACTGGTGTTTACTTCTTTGGTTAACGTTTCTTTATTATTATTTTTTATCCATTCCAATGTTAAGAGTTTGATATAGGCCTAGACTAGCGACACAATGACAAATGGATTTAAGAATCAAATGCACAGTAAGCCATTTACACTATGCGTTCTGATTGCTTGCTTTAGGCAGTTTTTTATGGGAATCCATTCCCTAGTTACTTTCATTGCCTGACACAGTTGTAATAATATTATATATAATATAGTGCCTTCAAAAAGTTTTTCCACCTTTTTACTTTTTCCACACTTTTTTTGTGTTACAGCCTGAATTTAAAATTGATTAAATTGATATTTTGTGTCACTGGCCTACACACAATCTTCCATAATGTCAAAATTAGGATCAAAATTGGTTAATGCATGTAGATGGGTAAAAAAAATCTATTTAATCCATTTTGAATTCCGGATGTAACACAACAAAGTGTGGGATAAGTCAAGGCGTATGAAAACTTTCTGATAGCACTTTAGCTGTTCGTCCACCAGTAGGACAAGAAATTATCACATCCCTCTGTAGTCACTACTACCACAGACACTGCTCCCTGTTCAGCGATATGTGTCCAATCAATAAATGTTATTGTAGAAGAGATTGTTAACAGCTGAAAATGTAGGTCAAATATTGCGCTCGACCACATTTGTGTCATTTAGTGTTTTGGGGGAAATAAAATCTTGGGTCAGTAGGTCTTGCTCCAGATGCGTTGGAGAAGTATAAAAGAATAGAACATGTTACTCAACTTATTAATGAGTCATTTTTGGCTAAAGTTATAGCTACTTCATATTGTTGAGGGGTGTAAAAGGGGGGATGTCATTGGTTAGTGTTCTCCAGAGTTTCTCTAACCTTTAGCAGAAGTGTTGGGTTGTGATGTGTTTTAGTTGGTGAAAGAATAGCATGATCAGAGGAATTATATTACCCCTGATGTTAGTGTAGTTCCTGCTTTGCCGAGAAATGTTTAGAAAATTGTACCCATACATTCCTCCAAACTTAACATATAGTCTAATTGTATTTTATGCCTGTTATGTGAGACATAAGACATGCAAGACATAATTTTGGACTAATATTGTATTCAGTGTTATTTTTGGGTAATAAAACCATGCGGTTTTGATCTGCACATCAATGATTGCTCCAGACCACCCTCAGATCCCAAGAAGGAACGAAGAAGTCCAGATGACCCATGAGTACATCTTCTAATAACTCAGGAATGTCCAGCAATCAGTGTGGCGTCTGCAGATGATCCAGCACGCTGTTGTAAAAGACATGGAAGGAAAAGGGTCAACTTTGACACAAGTTAAATATGTTCATATATAATCTGACATTGTTCTCCTGTCATGAGGTCTTTTTTAAGTGTATATGTTTTTTTCTGTCAGTCAGGTCTCTGGTAAGTAGAGGGAGAGGGAGCGAGACCAGTGTGGGCTGTAGTGTATGTCTTTGTAGGTTGATTAGTGTGGGGGTAATTTTTTTTTGCTGTTGGGTTGACCTCCATGTCCAGGGTTCACTGCAGGTTGTAACGGCGGTCCTCCTCCTCTTCTACCGAAAAGGAGGAGTAGTGATCGAACCAAGGCGCAGTGGAGTTTAACGACATAATTTATTTAACAAAACACGAAAATGACTAAACTAACAAAACAACAAACGGTGTAGACAGACCTATACGACGAACTCACATAAAACAAGAAGAACGCACGAATAGGACAATTAGACTACACAAACCGAACAAACCGTAACAGTCCCGTATGGTGCAAACAATTACACAGACACGGAAGACAATCACCCACAACGAACACTGTGACAACGCCTACCTAAATATGACTCTTAATTAGAGGAACGCCAAACACCTGCCTCTAATTAAGAGCCATACCAGGCAACCCAAAACCAACACAGAAACAGAAAACATAGAATGCCCACCCAACCTCACGTCCTGACCAACTAACACACATAACAAACTAACATAAATAGGTCAGGAACGTGACATAACCCCCCCCATAAGGTGCGAACTCTGGGCGCACCAGCACAAAGTCTAGGGGAGGGTCTGGGTGGGCATCTGACCACGGTGGTGGCTCAGGCTCCGGGCGAGGTCCCCACCCCACCATAATCAATCCTAACCTCCCTCTCCCCCTAAAAATGTCCACCCTCAATTTACCCCCACAAAATCCTTTTAGTAACATCAATGACATGGACAACACCGGGACAGAGAGATAAATCAACACAGAGGGATAGCACCAGACAGAGGGATAGATCAGAAAATAGAGGTAGATCAAGATAGAGAATGAGATCTTGATAGAGGGGCAACTCCGGACTGAAAGGCAGCTCCGGACAGAGAGACAGCTCTGGACTGAGGGGCAGTTCTGGGTATATAGCCGTTTCAGGCTGAAGGGCAGCTCCTGGCTGACTGACGAATCTGGACGCTCATGGCAGGCTGACGGCTCTCGACGCTCATGGCAGGCTGACGGCTCTCGACGCTCATGGCAGGCTGACGGCTCTCGACGCTCATGGCAGGCTGACGGCTCTCGACGCTCATGGCTGGCTGACGGCTCTCGACGCTCATGGCTGGCTGACGGCTCTCGACGCTCATGGCTGGCTGACGGCTCTCGACGCTCATGGCTGGCTGACGGCTCTCGACGCTCATGGATCGCTGGCGGCTCTGGCAGATCCTGTCTGGTTGGCGGCTCTGGCAGATCCTGTCTGGTTGGCGGCTCTGGCAGATCCTGTCTGACGGACGGCTCTAGCGGCTCCTGTCTGGCGGGCGGCTCTAGCGGCTCCTGTCTGGCGGACGGCTCTAGCGGCTCATAGCAGACGGGCGGCTTTGCAGGCTCATGGCAGACGGGCGGCTTTGCAGGCTCATTGCAGACGGATGGCTCAGACGGCGCTGGGGAGACGGATGGCTCAGATGGCGCTGGGGAGACGGATGGCTCAGATGGCGCTGGGGAGACGGATGGCTCAGATGGCGCTGGGGAGACGGATGGCTCAGATGGCGCTGGGGAGACGGATGGCTCAGATGGCGCTGGGGAGACGGATGGCTCAGATGGCGCTGGGGAGACGGATGGCTCTGGCCGGATAAGGCGCACTGTAGACCTGGTGCGTGGTGCCGGAACTGGAGGCACCGGGCTAAGGACACGCACCTTCATACTAGTGCGGGGAGCAGGGACAGGGCACACTGTACTCTCAAAGCCCACTCTATACCTGGTGCGTGGTACCGGCACTGGTGACACCGGGCTGAGGACAAGCACATCAGGATTAGTAGGGGGAGAAGAAACAGTGTGTACAGGGCTCTGGAGACGCACAGGAGGCTTAGTGCGTGGTGCCGGAACTGGAGGCACCGAACTGGATACACGCACTACAAGGAGAGTGCGTGGAGGAGGAACAGGGCTCAGGAGACGCACTGGTAGCCTAGTGCGTAGTGTAGGCACTGTAGGTACTAGGCTGGGGCGGGGAGGTGGCGCCGGAAATACCGGACCGTGGAGGCGTACTGGCTCTCTTGAGCATTGAGCCTGCCCAACCTTACCTGGTTGAATGCTCCCGGTCGCCCGACCAGTGCGGGGAGGTGGAATAACCCGCACAGGGCTATGTAGGCGAACCGGGGAAACCATGCGTAAGGCAGGTGCCATGTATGCCGGCCCGAGGAGACGCACTGGAGACCAGACGCGTTGAGCCGGCCTCATGACACCTGGCTCAATGCCCAATCTAGCCCTACCAGTGCAGGGAGGTGGAATAACCCGCACTGGGCTATGCACTCGTACAGGAGACACCGTGCGCTCTACTGCGTAACACAGCGCCTGCCCGTACTCCCGCTCTCCACGGTAAGCCTGGGAAGTGGGCGCAGGTCTCCTACCTGCCCTTGGCCCACTACCTCTTAGCCCCCCCCCAATACATTTTTGGGTGTTACTCACGGGCTTTTTGGGCTTCCGTGCAAGACTCTTTCCCTCATAACTCCGGTTCCTCTCTCCGGTAGCCTCTGCTCTCCTCAGTGCCTCCAGCTGTTCCCATGGGAGGCGATCCCTACCAGCCAGGATCTCCTCCCATGTGTAGCAACCTTTCCAGTCCAATATATCGTCCCAAGTCCATTCCTCCTTCTTTTCCTGTCCCTTACTCCGTGTCCTCCGCTGCTTGGTTCTGGAGATTTGGTGGGTGATTCTGTAACGGCGGTCCTCCTCCTCTTCTACCGAAAAGGAGGAGTAGTGATGAACCAAGGCGCAGTGGAGTTTAACGACATAATTTATTTAACAAAACACGAAAATGACTAAACTAACAAAACAACAAACGGTGTAGACAGACCTATACGACGAACTCACATAAAACAAGAAGAACGCACGAATAGGACAATTAGACTACACAAACCGAACAAACCGTAACAGTCCAGTATGGTGCAAACAATTACACAGACACGGAAGACAATCACCCACAACGAACACTGTGACAACGCCTACCTAAATATGACTCTTAATTAGAGGAACGCCAAACACCTGCCTCTAATTAAGAGCCATACCAGGCAACCCAAAACCAACACAGAAACAGAAAACATAGAATGCCCACCCAACCTCACGTCCTGACCAACTAACACACATAACAGACTAACATAAATAGGTCAGGAACGTGACACAGGTGGTGCTCTGACAGGGCCACAGCTGCATTTCACACCTCTGTCTGCGAGGCGGGGAGAAGGATTACGGGTCATGGGTGGCTGGGCAAAGCGTCAGTCTGACTGAGAGGCTCTCAGCCGGTGCTTCCGCACGGCATGGCGGACCCCAGAGCTCTCGCAGTGCAGCGCTTGTGGCAAGGCATTGGGAAAGGCCTTGGCAGATAGCCAGACTCCACGTGGCACACCCCAAATACGAAGCTCTGCTGTAGCCCAGCCTGAGAGGGGAGCATGCTGTTCTCAAAACACCTGCTCTGAGTGAGTCAGACAATGGCTAGCTCCTGTTTTCATTGGTACGTTCAGCTTCCGCTGGTCAATGAAGAGCCCTGTCGGAAGTTCACCTTCAAGAATGCAAAATCTACATGGTTTAATTAATTTAGTAGATATGCAAAACAATGAATAACCTTTTCCAAGCTAGACCGAGTTAAGCATGTTTAGCGCTTGGGTGAGAGTTTAAGCCCCTGCAAGAGCATTAGTCCTATGCCAATGTGTTTTTAAGGTGCATTTTTTTGTGTGCAAAATCAGTGACCAGAATGCCTTGTTTGCCTCCTCTTCAGTCTGTTGACAAGGGAATGATGCACTTCCTTTGGCTCCTGTTACCTGAATCTAGACTCCCGTAGTCAAGAATAAATCTATCATCAATATGCTTGCAAGCTGCTGCCATGTACTGACTGTGTCAGGATAAATATCTGTCTCCTATGAGCATACACACCATGCTGCTTGATGGTAAGTGCAAATGTGACTTAATTAGTTTCCTTGTTGTTGCAGTTGGTGGGCTATATTTGCAGTGGTGTCTGTATCAATAGGATCCAGCTGTTGATATGGTGAGCAGCAGGACAGATGGGACCCACATTGGAGCAGACACTACTCAGTGCTCAGTATCAGTCTCTATGTCTATTCTTCACCCCTGACAAATAAAAGATATGCATGATGGCACATGTCACTGGTTTAGGTGCCGGGTCAAAAAATAAAATAAAAAAATAAAATGCCTACAGCTCAGTTATGTCCAAAGCCAATATCAGTTTTTGTGAGATTCACACATTTGTTTTGGCTCTTCATTTTTACCACTCTTACCATTTTTATGACTGATTGTATTTCAATTTTGTCTTGAGACAGTATTTGACCTAGATAATCCCCTTGTACTTGTTTTTCGTCAACAGACATCTAGGCCTATTGCTGCAATCCTGAATAACCAAAAGTGACAGAATAAAATGCTTTTGGACAGAATCTGTCAACATCCCCTTAAAGTAAGTTGTGTTGGAACTGAAAATATGAATTAAAACCTGAATTCAAATTTTCATGAATCATATACATGTATTTGATTTCATAAACAAAATGGAATCTCTTGGTTGGGTTAGGCATATCTAAATTAGCCAAATGCCAATGTCTTACCATTGTCTTTCCTGATATGATATTGAATGGATAAAATATTTGCAAATAAAATCTAGGCCTGAGTTTGTGTCACAAGATATAAACTCAGCAAAAAAATAAACGTCCTCTCACTGTCAACTGCGTTTATTTTCAGCAAACTTAACATATGTAAATATTTGTATGAACATAACAAGATTCAACAACTGAGACATAAACTGAACAGGTTCCACAGACATGTGACTAACAGAAATGAAATAATGTGTCCCTGAACAAAGGGGGTCAAAATCAAAAGTAACAGTCAGTATCTGGTGGGCCACCAGCTGCATTAAGTACTGCAGTGCATCTCCTCCTCATGGACTGCACCAGATTTGCCAGTTCTTGCTATGAGATGTTACCCCACTCTTCCACCAAGGCACATGCAAGTTCCCAGACATTTCTGGAGGGGAATGGCCCTAGCCCTCACCCTCCGATCCAACAGGTCCCAGACGTGCTCAATCGGATTGAGATCCGGGCTCTGACATTCCTGTCTTTCAGGAAATCACGCACAGAATGAGCAGTATGGCTGGTGGCATTGTCATGCTGGAGGGTCATGTCAGGATGAGCCTGCAGGAAGGGTACCACATGAGGGAGGATAATGTCTTCCCTGTAACGCACAGAGTTGAGATTGCCTGCAATGACAACAAGCTCAGTCCGATGATGCTGTGACACACCGCCCCAGACCTTGACGGACCCTCCACCTCCAAATCGATCCCGCTCCAGAGTACAGGCCACGGCGTAATGCTCATTCCTTCGACAATAAACGCGAATCCGACCATCAACCCTGGTGAGACAAAACCGCGACTTGTCAGTGAAGAGCACTTTTTGCCAGTCCTGTCTGGTCCAGCAACGGTGGGTTTGTTCCCATAGGCAAAGTTGTTGCCGGTGATGTCTGGTGAGGACCTGCCTTACAACAGGCCTACAAGCCCTCAGTCCAGCCTCTATCAGCCTATTACGTACAGTCTGAGCACTGATGGCGGTTTTGTGTGTTCCTGGCGTAACTCGGGCAGTTGTTGTTGCCATCCTGTACCTGTCCCTCCGGTGTGATGTTCGGATGTACCGATACTGTGCAGGTGTTGTTACAAGTGGTCTGCCACTGCGAGGACAATCAGCTGTCCGTCCTGTAGCACTGTCTTACGCGTCTCACATTGCAATTTATTGCCCTGGCCACATCTGCAGTCCTCATGCCTCCTTGCAGCATGCTTAAGGAACATTCATGCAGATAAGCAGGGACCCTGGGCATCTTTCTTTTTGGTGTTTTTCAGAGTCAGTAGAAAGGCCTCTTTAGTGTCCTAAGTTTTCATAACTCTGACCTTAATTGCCTACCGTCTGTAAGCTGTTAGTGTCATAACGACCGTTCCACAGGTGTATGTTCATTAATTGTTTATGGTTCATTGAACAAGCATGGGAAACAGTGTTTAACCCTTTACAATGAAGATCTGTAAAGTTATTTGGATTTTTACGAATTATCTTTGAAAGACAGGGTCCTGAAAAGGGGACATTGTTTTGTTGTTGCTGAGTTTATTTTTACATTACATTTTAGTAATTTAGCTCGATACCCCATTAAGAGGTAGGATTTCAGACGTTTTCAGAAGATAAGAAGGGACTCAGCTGCCCTGACGTTAGGGGGAAGCTCGTTCCACTATTGTCATATTAAGGTTCTCTTTTTGATACTATATTGTGTTTGACATACACTACCGTTCAAAAGTTTGGGGCCACTTAGAAATGTCCTTGTTTTTTAAAGAAAAGTCCCCCCAAAATTCTCCATTAAAATAATATAAAATTGATGACAAATACAGTATAGACATTGTTAATGTCGTAAATTACTATTGTAGCTGGAAACGGCAGATTTTTTAATGGAATATCTACATAGGCGTACAGAGACCCATTATCAGCAACCATCACTTCTGTGTTCCAATTGCATGTTGTGTTAGCTAATCCAAGTTTTTCATTTTAAAATGCTAATTGATCATTAGAAAACCCTTTTGCAATTATGTTAGCACAGCTTAAAGCTGTTGTCCGATTAAAGAAGCAATAAAACTGGCCTTCTTTAGACTAGTTGAGTATCTGGAGCATCAGCATTTGTGGGTCCGATTACAGGCTCAAAATGGCCAGAAACAAAGCACTTTCTTCTGAAACTCGTCAGTCTATTCTTGTTCTGAGAAATTAAGGCTATTTCATGTAAGAAATTGCCAAGAAACTGAAGATCTCATACAACGCTGTGTACTACTCCCTTCACAGAACAGCGCAAACTGGCTCTAACCAGAATAGATAGAGGACAACTGAGCAAGAGGACAAGTACATTAGAGTGTCTAGTTTGAGAAACAGACTGGCAGCTTCATTAAATAGTACACACAAAACACCAGTCTCAACGTCAACAGTGAAGAGGCTACTCCGGGATGCGGGCCTTCTAGGCAGAGTTGCAAAGTAAAAGCCATATCTCAGACTGGCCAATAAAAATAAAAGATTAAGATGTGCAAAAGAACACACACACTGGACAGAGGAAGATTGGAAAAAAGTGTTATGGACAGACGAATCTAAGTTTGAGGTGTTTAGCTCATAAAGAAGAACATTTGTGAGACGCAGAAAAAAATGAAAAATGCTGGAGGAGTGCTTGACGCCATCTGTCAAGCACGGTGGAGGCAATGTGATGGTCTGGGGGATGCTTTGGTGGTGGTAAAGTGGGAGATTTGTACAGGGTAAAAGGGATCTTGAAGAAGGAAGGCTATCACTCCATTTTGCAACTCCATGCCATACCCTGTGGATGTCGCTTAATTGAAGCCAATTTCCTCCTATAACAGGACAATGACCCAAAGCACAGCTCCAAACTATGCAAGAACTATTTAGGGAAGAGCAGTCAGCTGGTATTCTGTCTATAATGGAGTGGCCAGCACAGTCGCCGGATCTCAACCCTATTGAGCGGTTGTGGGACATGCTTGACCGTATGGTACGTAAGAAGTGCCCATCAACCCAATCCAACTTGTGGGAGGTGCTTCAGGAAGCATGGGGTGAAATCTCTTCAGATTACCTCAACAAATTGACAACTAGAATGCCAAAGGTATGCAAGGCAGTAATTGCTGCAAATTGAGAATTCTTTGATGAAGCAAAGTTTGAAGGACACAATTATTATTTCAATGAAAAATCATTATTTATAACCTTGTCAACGCCTTGACTATATTTCCTATTCATTTTGCAACTCATTTTATGTATGTTTTCATGGAAAACAAGGACATTTCTTAGTGACTCAACTTTTGAACACCAGTGTATTTTTTTGATTAAAGAAAATAAGTGCAAGAATATATTGGCCCCTATATCTGACCCAGATAGGTTGTGTGATGATTGTAGATCTTCAACAGCATGTCAAGTGGCTGCACAGTGGAAAGCCAATTACCAGCATTTGGCTGATGTTCATATAACCTTAAACAGGGCCTCCAGTGCTGTGTTGGAAGTGATTGATTCAGACCCATTATTATTAGGTTACAGCTAGCTCACATTCCAAAATGATTACAGTCAGATACTAATAAAGAGGCAGACTATAATGTAAAAACAATAGCTGCAGTCTATTAAGGTTAATGAACACGATTTATTTGTCTTCTAATAAATTAATTAACACAAGATTCAGTTATGGGGTTCTGAAAAATACTGTATATCAATGCCATGTCAAAGTGTATCAGCTTCTCATTGTCCTGAGTTCAACAATTCATGGTATTATTATTATTTTTTTATTATTATTTTTTTACCCCCTTTTTCGCCCCAATTTCGTGGTATCCAATTGTTAGTAATTACTATCTTGCCTCATCGCTACAACTCCCGTACGGGCTCGGGAGAGACGAAGGTCGAAAGCCATGCGTCCTCCGAAACACAACCCAACCAAGCCACACTGCTTCTTAACACAGCACGCATCCAACCCTGGAGCCAGCCGCACCAATGTGTCGGAAGAAACACCGTGCACCTGGCAACCTTGGTTAGCTGCGCCCGGCCCGCCACAGGAGTCGCTGGTGCGCGATGGGACAAGGATATCCCTACCGGCCAAACCCGCCCTCAACCGGACGACGCTAGGCCAATTGTGCGTAGCCCTACGGACCTCCAATTCATGGTATTATGACAAAATCTTGGACATTAGTCACCAAATGTACTCTGTCACAGCAACGGCTTGTCCCAATGTAAAATGTTTATAGACTGTCACATAGCTGTGGTGTTTTCTATAGATGTACTAATAACATAGATGGAGTCATTTATTATAGTCAGATGGGTTGTTAGAATTAGCCCTCTGGTGCATAGGGTCCTCAAATTGGTACTATGATGGGATACTAATGAGCATGTGCAATGTGGAGTCTCCATCTCCCTCTGCTATAATTATGGGTGGGTAAAGTATTCATTTTTCTTTAAGATCTGGACTATAGCATTGTGTTGATAGCTCTAACCTAAATTACAGTACATTCAATAGAAATAGCACAGGATATCGTTGTAGCCTCTGTAGCTATTATAAGTGATACAATTTATACAAAATAAGACATACTCAATTATATCAAAAATAAGTAAAAGGTATTTCAAACCTAAATGTGTCTCTCATCTAGTCTGCTGACGATCGTTGTGATTTCTTGAAAGTAGCTCAGAATAAGCTTTCCAAATTAAATGGTCTGTCTTTTTCCAATGATTTTAGCTTTTTTAGAAACATGTAGTTAGCGGTGTGAGTAAGGTAGTAAAACTAGACTTAAGTGTATATTTTGCCTTGTTTGGTCGGCATGTTTCTCACTCAAGTGCACGAGAGAAACCTGATCCCACAGTGGTCCAGGATCCAGGATCTGGTGGTCCATGTGAGTGAGTCTGAAGGCACTCTAATAACAACCACTAAAAAGAGACGTCACATGGAGGTTTTCATCATTTCCCTCAGGCTCAGGGAGACTACAGGGCATTTATAGGTGAAGCCACACAGACACTCCCCATGCCATGTGTTAAGACAGGGCTTTTTTTTGGTTAATTCTAAATGGAAAATGAATAGAATAATCTCATAGTGCTTGATGATTTGTTGACAAATGTAGATATCAATAGAGTTGTAATTGACACTTATCGTGTTACCTTTACTACTTATGGAAGTAAATACAAGGCCTTTATAACAGACTTATTGTGTTACCTTTACTACTTATAGAAGTAAATACAAGGCCTTTATAACAGACTTGCATTCAATGAATTTATGTGATGCTTCATTACTGAGCCTTCCCCATCTTGACCTCAAGTCATATAGAATCATAAATATGTCATAACATGTTAATTGAATTATTTATTCAGTTTTCTTGGAACAGACTTCTCTCATAACCTACTATTTCCCAATGAATGACTCTCACTTAACATGTCTATTTTATATGAAATAGCCCTCAATTTGACATTATTAGATCATGCATAGTCTTACATGTCATTCAACCTGACTAGAGGAGGTGGAGACTCTAACCACATAGCGCTGGTTAGACACACTAAATCAACCCTGTGGCTCTTAGAACCAACAATTATTTTACTTATCTAGGCCTATGTCTTAAATGCAGTTGTCTAAAGTACTTTAAAGTACCACTTAAGTAGTCTTTTTTGGGTATCTGTACTTTACTATTTATATTTTTGATAACTCATAATTTTACTTCACTACTTTCCTAAAGAAAATAATGTAATTTTTACTCCATACACTTTCCCTGACACACAAAAATACTCTTTACATTTTTTATGCTTTAGCAGGACAGAAAATTGTCCAATTCACGCACTTATCAAGAGAACAACCCTGGTCATCCCTACTGCCTATGATCTGGCAGACTCAATAAACACACATGCTGCATTTATAAATGATGTCTGAGTGTAGGAGTGTGCCCCTGGCTATCCGTAAAAATAAAAAATAAAGAATATCACGCTGGTTTGCCTAATGTAAAGAATTAGAAATTATTAATACTTTTACTTTTGATACTTAAATATATTTTAGCAATTAGATTTACTTTTGATACTAAAGTATATTTAAAACCCAATACTTTTAAACTTTTACTCGAGTAGTATTTTACTGGGTGACTTTCACATTCACTTGTGTCATTTTCTTTTAAGGTATCTTTACTTTTACTCAAGTATGACAATTGGGTACTTTTCCACCACTGCTTAAATGTGAACTCATATCTTTTTTGGGGTTAGATGGTGACCTTATCACAGGTCATCTATTGGTCACTCAAAACAAGCAAGAAAGAAAGACCACTCCAAGATGCCATTTGGAACCTAAGTACAAGTGTCTTTTCTGAAATATTTTCCACCACGTGACAGTGCGAACCCATTGATGTGACTCACCTTAATGACCATTTACAGTAAGTGTCTATAGTGTAAACCTATATGAACGACATATGTGACCTATAGATATCGGGGGTAGACATCTGCGTTTCCATGGAGTCTTGACCTCATCATGATTCCTGTTCAGAGTTTCTCTCCTCTGTAACCCACTCCTATGGTCTACCCATGAAACAGATCCCATGGTCAAGATGACAAGCTCTCGAGGCCTTCTCATTTATCAGCCCTGGATAGTCTTCCAGGCATGATTCACCCATATCCTCCTGACCCATTTTCCACATTTGCTTTGGATGCAGCATACTGCACTGTATGTGTCCCCAGCTTACAAGTGCATGCCATAAATATGAGATTTATGTTGGATCCCATGAGGAGTGGAGTGGGGTTATTCAGATTTCTCATCTCTTTTGACAACGGTTTGGTTTCAACTCTCCATTTTTTTGCCATAACTATAAAAAGTAGTACAGAAATCTACCATTTGGGTTTCATTGTATTGTATTGATGGTGCAATGTAATTACAGTGAAATTCAACAGACAAGACTAATTTGACTTTAGGAGGATGAAAGCATTTTTACACAATGTAGTTATTCGTTTAAGAAGTGGATGTCTTGATGGCTGTTTCCTGTGTGACAGATTCTGCCTCATGGGAGTCCCTTCTGCTTTTATGGTCAAGCAAATGTCTCCTTCCACATGTGTGATGAGTGAGTGGTGTGTTCCCCATGAGAACGTGTACTGTCTGTTGTGTCTATCAGGGTCTGGAGGCTGGCTGGGACAGCGAATGCTGCCAGGAGAGAAGGTCTTGCAGGATAAAAGGGAGAAGAGAGGGCAGGAGAGGCGCCTCCAAGTGATCCAGCTGCAGCTGGAGTTGCTGGGCCAGAGCCCAGAGATGACTGAGTTCAAAGCAGCCACACACACACACACGCATATACAGTCATTGATACAAACACTCAAAGTGAACGTAGACTACAATGACACAATGCATATGTAGCGTGGTTCGTTCTGCGTTGTGTAATTTAATGAGGACACTGCCACAACTGGAGGTCTGCTTGTTGGATTTTTATTTGGCCTGCGCACGAAGAGACAACGCACAATATGTTAGCCCTTGGGGCAGTCACAGCTCTCAGGCACCTCGCTAGCTGAAGGTCAGGCAAAGAGAGAACCAAAAATAAATAACAGGTGCTACGTGCACACATTCAGTGCACAACAGCACACAATACAAGTAAAATGATATACAACATAATTCGGACAAATTAAAAGACATACCTGCGCACGAAGAGACAACGCACAATGTTAGCCCTTGGCGCAGTCACAGCTCTCAGGCACCTGCACGAGCACATGGAAACCCTAGTTATCGAGTCCGGTAAAACTAACATAAATCTTTATATTGTCCACATTGTAACAAAAATTATGGTTGAATAACAGCACATTGTGTAACATTACCACGGTTTTATATTGAACAATTGCGGAGTCAAGGACAACATACCTTGCTAACTGAAGGTCAGGCAAGAGATAACAATAGGAGGGTACGGAAATGCAGATAACCCACGATGGACCAAACCAAAATATACAAAACTTTTACAATCCAGTATATTTATAATATAGATATGAAAAAGTGTTTGTACACAAAAAAAATAACATTAGCTATGCAGCTGCAATTAAATAAAAAAACACTGAATTATTTTTACCACGGTTTTATCCCCTCTTGACCTGGCCTATTTGAACTGGTCCTTGTGTGCATTTTGGTGCATAATCTAGGGAAACAACATCACACTGCTACACACACAGTCTGTATGGAAAATGAAAAGGGCCTTATCACTGCTGGCAAAAATGTCACAGGGTAATTAACCTTAGATCAGGTTAAGCATTTCATAATAAGCAAGTTGTTATTTTGTTGTTGCACTGTGCCTAGAATTAAGTCCAAAGACACATTTAACAATGGCTTTATATCTGAATGCTATATATACAGTTGATGTCGGAAGTTTACATACACTTAGGTTGGAGTCATTAAAACTCATTTTTCAACCACTCCACAAATTTCTTGTTAACAAACTATAGTTTTGGCAAGTCGGTTAGGACATCTACTTTGTGCATGACACAAGTAATATTTCCAACAATTTTTTTCAGACAGATTATTTCACTTATAATTCACTATATCACAATTCCAGTGGGTCAGAAGTGTACATACACTAAGTTCACTGTGCCTTTAACCAGCTTGGAACGTTCCAGAAAATGATGTCATAGCTTTAGAAGCTTCTGATAGGCTAATTGACATCATTTGAGTCAATTGGAGGTTTACCTGTGGATGTATTTCAAGGCCTACCTTCAAACTCAGTGCCTCTTTGCTTGACATCATGGGAAAATCAAAAGAAATCAGCCAAGACCTCAGAAAAAAAATTGTATACCTCCACAAGTCTGGTTCATCCTTGGGAGCAATTTCTAAACGCCTGAAGGTACCACGTTAATCTGTACAAACAATAGTACGCAAGTATAAACACCATGGGACCACGCAGACGTCATACCGCTCAGGAAGGAGACGCGTTCTGTCTCCTAGAGATGAACGTACCTTGGTGCGAAAAGTGCAAATCAATCCCAGGACAACAGCAAAGGACCCTGTGAAGATGCTGGAGGAAACAGGTACAAAAGTATCTATATCCACAGTAAAACAAGTACTATATTGACATAACCTGAAAGGCCACTCAGCAAGGAAGAAGCCACTGCTCCAAATCCGCCAGAAAAAAATCCAGACTACGGTTTGCAACTGCATATGGGGACAAAGATCATACTTTTTGGAGAAATGTTCTCTGGTCTGATTAAACAAAAATAGAACTGTTTGGCCATAATGACCATCATTATGTTTGGAGGAAAAAGGGGGAGGCTCGCAAGCCAAAGAACACCATCCCAACCGGGAAGCACGGGGGTGGCAGCATCATGTTGTGGGGGTGCTTTGCTGCAGGAGTGACTGGTGCACTTCACAAAATAGATGGCATCATGAGGCAGGAAAATGATGTTGATATATTGAAACAACATCTCAAGACATAAGTCAGGGTGTTAAAGCTTGGTTGCAAATGGGTTTTCCAAATGGACATTGACCCCAAGCATACTTCCAAAGTTGTGGCAAAATGGCTTAAGGACAACAAAGTCAAGGTATTGGAGTGGCCATCACAAAGTCCTGACCTCAATCCTATAGAAAATGTGTGGACAGAACTGAAAAAATGTGTGCGAGCAAGGAAACCTACAAACCTGACTCAGTTACACCAGCTCTGTCAGGAGGAAAGGGCCAAAATTCACCCAACTTATTGTGGGAAGCTTGTGGAAGGATACCTGACACATTTGACCCAAGTTAAACAATTTAAAGGCAATGCTACCAAATACTAATTGAGTGTATGTAAACTTCTGACCCACTGGGAATGTGATGAAAGAAATAAAAGCTGAAATAAATCATTCTCTATTATTATTCTGACATTTCACATTCTTAAAATAAAGTGGTGATTCTAACTGACCCAAGACAAGGCATTTTTACTAGGATTAAATGTCAGGAATTGTGAAAAACTGAGTTTAAATGTATTTGGCTAAGGTGTATGTAAACTTCCGACTACAACTGTATATATATTTTTTCTCTCCACAATTTCGTGATATCCAATTGTTAGTTACAGTCTTGTCCCATTTCTGCAACTCCCGTACGGACTCGGGAGTGGTGAAGGTCAAGAGACATGCGTCCTCCGAAACACAACCCTACCAAGCCACAATGCTCCCGAGTGGCGCAGCGGTGTAAGGCACTGCATCGCAGTGCTGGAGGCCTAACTACAGACCCTGGTTTGATCCCGGGCTGTGATCGGGAGTCCTATAGGGAGGCGCACAGTTGGCCCAGCGTTGTCCGGGTTAGGGGAGGGTTTGGCCGGGGTAGGCCGTCATTGTAAATATGAATTTGTACTTAACTGAGTTGCCCAGCTAAAAAAATGTAAATGCTTCTTAACCCGGAAGCCAGCTGAACCAATGTGTCGGAGGAAACACTGTACAACTGGCGACCGTGTCAGCGTGCATGCGCCCGGCCTGCCACAGGAGTCGCTAGAGCATGATGGGACAAGGCTATCCCAGCCGGCCAAACCCTCCCCTAAGCTGGACGTCATTTCATGGGTCTCCCGGTCGCGGCCGGCTGCAAGACATTCTGGCTATATCACTTGTAAGGTCTTTAACGCCCTTATTTTAGAATGCTGAACACATTTTACCCTTCATTTGGGAACTCGTTAATTCCATTGATTGTCTGTGCCCAATGATTCTTTTTAGTGTTTAATGGCTCACTGCCATTGTTCCCTGAAATTCTATTTCCCAATGTTCCTTGGAAACAGTTGAGCATGGTTTCTGCCTGGGACTCTGTGTAGAGTTTCAACCATACAATTGCTGCACATTGCAAAAGCTCTGGTTTCTCAGGGAAAACCCCCATTAACAAAGGAATTTACCTGGGACAAAGGGTGATGGATTTCTTCTCCATCCACTGACATTTGTGATTTTAATTTAGTGTGTAGCAAAAGAGAGCATCAGCCGTGGATTCAGTCATTTTGCCATATCGTTGTTCAAAGGTGCGGCTCTTTACAACCCCACACAATGGCTTTCTGTGGTACCTGCCTCATCCCCATCTGGTAGTATGGATTTTTACACAACAGATGTCGCTTTTAGAGTCTATGAAATATGCCTGGATCCCATTTAGGCCTGACAATTTACCAACTGGTTGTAGACTTTGCCATGGTGAACCACAACTCAACTTATGTATGTTTAATTCAAGTATCAGTAGCCACTATTACACAAAACAGTTACGTTAACCACACTCTAACTTCAAGGGGAATTGGCTATATTATGAGATGCAACATCTGTTTTTAGACTCATTAGTGAGAAACAAATAATATTTGTTGTTAGCTAATTAAGGCCAAATCCTCTGGAGGATACCCTCATTATGAAAACCACCACCAACAAAACGACATGATTCTGTTGCTAGACTACATTTAAGTGTTCTACCTCTTTAGATGTAGCCCTATACTCTAATCACAACCCACTCATTTAGGTGTTGTAAGAGTAGGGTTCTAGGGTTTGATAGTATTGGTCAGAAATAGAAGCAAGTATATAGGGAGACTCTAGGTTCACATCATTGACTTGGTGAGTTTGATTGGTCCAAACTCAGCTGACTGCTTCATGATTGTTGTTCCTTCTGACTGCATGATGTTCATGCAGCCTGGTTACAGCCCTTTTGGTACCAGCCAAGTGTGTCTGTCCTATGGGCTATTATTTTGCCGTCCATTCTGCATAGTTATTGCCCTGCAGGTTAATATGCCAGGAACAAGCCTGTAAGGGAGGTGACACAAACTTCATCTGGGGGACTAGGGATTCTCTTAATACTGGAATAAATATGACACCTAATTCTGTCTATGCTGCAATAAACTGGAAAATATCTTCCTTTCACATCAACAGATCCAAATAGCAGTAGTGATTTCTCTCCAAAGGCTTTGTAGAGGAAGAGATGTATGCTCTCTCAGATGTTGTTTAGTCAGAGTCTCTGGAATTCACCACTTTTTTGGAGAGGAGGAATATTTTAAAAGGTTTGGTGAACTGAAATGTTGATGTAAGTCACAGATTAATGACCAGAGACCTCCTGTGGCCTGTCACATTTGATTGATTTCAATGTGGTTTAGGCTAAAGTGAGTTCTGGTGATTCAGTATGATCTGTATGGATCATGGAAACACACATTCACCCGTTTTTCCCCACTGCAGTTCTACACTCAGTGTACAAAACATTATGAACATCTTCTCTTCCACTATATAGACTGACCAGGTGAATCCAGGTGAAAGCTATGATTCCTTATTGATGTCACTTGTTATATCCACTTCAATCAGTGTAGATGAAGGGGAGGAGACAGGTTAAAGACAGGTGTTTAAGCCTTGAGACAATTGAGACAGGGATTGTGTATGTGTGCCATTCAGAGGGTGAATGGGCAAGACAAAAGATTTAAGAGCCTTTGAATGGGGTATAGTAGTAGGTGCCATGCCCACCAGTTTGTCAAGAACTGCAACGCTGCTGGGTTTTTCACGCTCAACAATTTCCCGTGTGTGTCAAGAATGGTCCACCACCCAAAGGACATCCAGCCAACTTGACACAACTATGGGAAGCATTGGAGTCAACATGGGCCAGCATTCCTGTGGAACGCTTTCGACACCTTGTAGAGTCCATGCCCTGACAAATTGAAGGTCTTCTTAATGTTTTGTACACTCAGTTTAATATTTTTCTTCCCTGAATTTTTCTGGAATCAGATCTTAGGCTATGTCACGTTCCTGACCTTGTTTTCCTTTTGTATAGTTGTGTTTAGTGGGTCAGGACGTGAGCTGGGTGGGCAGTCTGTGTTGTTTGTTCTATGTTAAGTGTCAGTGTTAATTGACCTTGTATGGCTCTCAATCAGAGGCAGGTGGTTTACGTTTACCTCTGATTAAGAACCATATATAGGTAGATTGTTTCACATTTTTTGTTGTGGGTGGTTGTCTTCCGTGTCTGTATGTCTACCACACGGGACTGTTTCATTTGTCGTTTCGTATATGTAGTCTGTTCCTGTTCGTGCGTTCTTCGTAGTTTGTAAGTTCTCAAGTCAGGTATGTCTACATTGTTTATTTGTTTTGTAGTCTGTTAAAGTGTTTCGTGTTTCGTCTTACTTTAATAAATTTCAGTATGTCATATAACAACGCTGCGCTTTGGTCCAATCCCTACTCCTCCTCTTCGGACGAAGAGGAGGAGAACAACCGTTACAGAACCACCCACAATACAAGGATCAAGCAGCGTGAGAGGAACCAGCAGCAGCGGCCAATAAACCAGGACTCGTGGACTTGGGAGGAAATATTGAACGGAGAAGGACCCTGGGCTAAGGTGGGAGAGAATCGCCGCTCTCGGGAGGCGATGGAGTCAGCGAAAGCCCAGGATCGGTGGTATGAGGAGGCAGCAAGGAGACGTGGCTGGAAACCCGAAAATAAACCCCAAAAATGTATTGGGGGGGGGGGGGGGGGGGGGGGGGGGGCGGCTAAAAGGGAGTGTGGAGAAGTCAGGTAGGAGACCTGCGCCTACTCCCTGTACTTACCGTGGAGAGCGAAAGTACGGGCAGACACCGTGTTACGCAGTAGAGCGCATGGTGTCTCCTGTACGTGTGCATAGCCCGGTGCGGTACATACCAGCTCCTCATCTCGGCCGGGCCAGATTGAGCATTGAGCCAAGTGCCATGAAGCCGGCTCTACACATCTGGCCACCAGTGCGTCTCCTCGGGCCGGCTTACATGGCACCAGCCTTATGCATGGTGTCCCCGGTTCGCCTACATAGCCCGGTGCGGGTTATTCCACCTCCCCGCACTGGTCTGGCGACGGGGAGCATACAACCAGGTAAGGTTGGGCAGGCTCAGTGCTCAAGGGAGCCAGTACGCCTGCACGGTCCGGTATTTCCGGCGCCACCTCCCCGCCCCAGCCCAGTACCACCAGTGCCTACACCACGCACCAGGCTTCCAGTGCGTCTCCAGAGCCCTGTTCCTCCTCCACGCACTAGCCCTATGGTGCGTGTCTCCAGCCCAGTACCACCAGTTCCGGCACCACGCATCAAGCCTCCTGTGCGTCTCCCGAGGCCTGTACGCACTGTTCCTTCTCCCCGTACTCGCCCGGATGTGCGTGCCCTTAGCCCGGGACCTCCAGTTCCGGCACCACGCACCAGGCCTATAGTACGCCTTGAGAGTCCAGTGTGCCCTGTTGTTGTTCCCCGCACTAGCCTGAAGGTGCGTGTCTTTAGCCCGGTACCTCCAGTTCTGGCACCACGCACCAGGCCTACAGTGCGTCTCAGCCGGCCAGAGTCTGCCGTCTGCCCAGTGGCGCCTGAACTGCCCGTCTGCCCAGCGGCGCCTGAACTGCCCGTCTGCCCAGCGGCGCCTGAACTGCCCGTCTGCCCAGCCGCGCCTGAACTGCCCGTCTGCCCAGCGGCGCCTGAACTGCCCGTCTGCCCAATGGCGCCTGAACTGCCCGTCTGCCCAACGGCGTCTGAACTGTCCGTCTGCCATGAGCCTTCAAAGCCGCCCGTCTGTACTGAGCCTGCAAAGCCGCCCGTCTGCCATGAGCCTTCAGAGCCGTCCGCCAGACAGGAGCCGCTAGAGCCGTCCGCCAGACAGGAGCCGCTAGAGCCGTCCGCCAGACAGGATCAGCCAGAGCCGTCCGCCAGCCATGAGCAGCCAGATCCGTCCGCCAGCCATGAGCAGCCAGAGCCTTCCGCCAGACAGGATCAGCCAGAGCCGTCCGTCAGCCAGCATCAGCCAGAGCCGTCCGTCAGCCATGACCAGCCAGAGCAGTCCGCCAGCCATGACCAGCCAGAGCCGTCAGCCAGCCATGACCAGCCAGAGCCGTCAGCCAGCCATGACCAGCCAGAGCTGTCATCCAGCCATGACCAGCCAGAGCCGTCATCCAGCCATGACCAGCCAGAGCCGTCAGCCAGCCATGACCAGCCAGAGCCGTCAGCCAGCCATGACCAGCCAGAGCCTTGGGGGGGGGGGGGGGGGGGGGGGTACGGACGAAGAGGAGGAGAACAACCGTTACAGGCTAGCTTTAATGAAGCGTCCCTATTCCAAATCTCTTGACCCTCCACTCCTCTCTCTCATCCAAAATCCATATTTGTCAGTGATGTTTCTCCCACCTCTTGTTCCCCATCTTGCTGGAACGCCTCTGTCATGTTGATATACACTCCCCTTCTTATGTATTTGGACAGTGAAGCTAAAATGTTTAATTTGGTTCTATACTCCAGCATTTTAGGTTTCAGATTGTACTGCCGCCTTATATGAAACATTCTGTCAGCCTTTATTTGAGGATATTTCCACACATATTTTTTCCCCATTTAGAAATGAAAGCACTTTATTTATCTAGTCCTCTCATTTGAATAATTCATAAGTATTCACTTATAGTGTATTAAAGTAGTCAAAAGTATAGTAGTTGGTCCCATATTCCTAGCACGCAATGACTTCATCAAGCTTGTGACTCTAAAAACTTGTTTGGGGTTTGTTTTGGTCGCAACTTCGGTTGAAGGATCTACAGTACAATCACGCCTGACAAGGCCAATGAAAGTCATGCCTCGTTGGAAGCCCCGCCTTCCACAGGTGATAAACACGAGGCTCGGATTCATTCCTTCAATTATTCCGCTCTGCACCTCGGTGTGAACAGGAAGGAATCACGCTACTAAAACCAACAATTGGAAAGCGAGACTGTCTTGTATTGTGCCAACTAAACTGTCCCATAGTGTTAGAGTTTGCTCACCCCCTGGACGTTGTGTGCTGAAGTTTGTACTTGTTCTCATAAGTTTCCAAATCACAAACAATGAGTTATTTGTCAATTTGTTAGTGCAATGAGTAAGATAGCTAAGAAAGTGAGAGACGACGATGGAATCAACAAGATGGCGTGACATGGTTGCCCTTTTTTTCTAGCTCTTAGCCAACTTTGTAGTATATATATTTTATATATACTACTTTATATATACAACTTTGTAGTATATATATTTTATATATACTATATATATATATATTTTATATATACTACATATATATTTTTTATGTAAATATATTTTTTCAATATTTATTTGGTGTGTTATTTTTCACCATCATATACATATAATAATAATATAATAAGATTCCGGACTCAGTTTGCTCGTTCTGATATTTCTTTATTCCTTTACTAAAATCTTGGGGAATTTTGTGGATTGTTTTGTACTGTTAGGTATTACTGCATTGTTGGAGCTAGAAACATAAGCATTTCGCTGCACCTGCGATAACATCTGCAAAATATATATACGTTTAGGGCAGCCATGACCTCGAAGTGAATCTTCAAATCAACTGTATGCAAGAATGTTCTCTGTTTTCTTAGAAATTCAGCATTCTCTATGTTGATCTCATCAACCCGCATTGTCTCATCTCTGAGAAGCAGAGGTTACATCATGTAGGTCTGATCTGATTGGAGGTTAAGTTTACGGTAATACTATTGGTCAACAACTCAGATTTCGAATTCAAACAACTCCGATGCTTATAATGGGATCTTAGATTAATTGTTCTTTCTCTTATTTGTTCCTGACTTGCTGTGGTGAGATACCTACACTCTTTCTCACCCTCACCCAAGCGCTATGGGCCATGGCACAAGCCATGATTTCTTTGTCTCTCTCTTTCTTTCTCTGATCATGCTTAGAATAATGATTTGTAATGCTTTGCAAATTAAGATTTATGCCTTGTATGTGAATCCATTCATTTTGCAAAGTGATCAAATACAGTTGAAGTCAGAAGTTTACATACACCTTAGCCAAATACATTTAAACTCAGTTTTTCACAATTCCTGACATTTAATCAGAGTAAAAATTCCCTGTCGTAGGTCCTTCTGCCCCTGAACAAGGCAGTTAACCAACTGTTCCTAGGCTGTCATTGTAAATAAGAATTTGTTCTTAACTGACTTGCCTAGTTAAATAAAGGTAAAAATAAAATACCGGACCTGTGTCCGGTACAAGATTTAGACACGTACATTGAACGGACCCGGGATATCCGGTTATGCGACCAGCTTTTTGTCTGTTTTGCTAATCCAGCTCGCAGCAGGGTGCTCGCTAAGCAGCCTCTCCCACTGGATTGTGGAGGCTCTCTCTCTGGCATATAGCAGCAAGGGGTTACCTAGCGGTGTACATGCCCACTCCACCAGGGTTCTGGTGGCATATTGGGCATTGTTTAAAGGGTCGACTATAGGAGATATTTGTGCTGTGGCAGGCTGGGCATCACCGCACACTTTGTGAGGTTTTATCAGTTAGATGTCACTGCTCCCAGTGTACCCCACAGCGTGCTTCATACTAGGATAGGGAAAAGTCACTAAGCAATGCGCTGGGTGAGCAATACCCAGACTGCCGCATCGGTTCTGAGTGGTCTGCCTTGGGCCGTTTCATTTATCCAGTGGGGGACGGCTTGGGGCGTGATTATATTTCCCCATAGTATGTTGTACCAAAGTTGACTGAGTGAAAGGGAACGTAACGTTTTGACTGTAACTACTGTTCCTAACAGCTGTTTGGCCCCGAACCGTCCGTTCCTGGGCTCTTGAATCCAAGCCTCACGCTTATCTCCTGTGGAAGGCGGGGCTTCCAGCGAGGTGTGGATTTCATTGGCCTTGTCAGGCGTAATTCTAGATCCTTCAACCGAAGTCGCAAGAGTGCGATTCCCCATGTTGCACCTCGTCTCCCCCCTTCAGAGAACAGTAGTTATGGTCATAAGGAACTGAATCATGTACAATGTCTTGCACCATTTTGGAGTCACTTTTATTGTAAGTAAGAATAGAAGATGTTTCTGAACACTTCTACCTTCATAATGGATAAAGACGAATGAACACACCCTCAAATGAAAGGTGACATTCTGTACTGTCGCCTTAAATGAACGATTTGATCGATTTGATGTGTTCCATTGTGTGATGATCCTCCCTGTGTTTCCAAGTAACAAAAAACATAAAAAGGCTTCTTGTAAAGATGTGACAACTCCACTCTTTAGCTTAGTCTGCAGCAGGCCAATCTAAAAGTGGAGTTATTACAGTACCGTCCTCTGCAGAGTTTTTCCGCACCCTTATCTGGCTCTGTCTCAATATCAACAGTATGAGGAAGCACAATCCCAGAATTTACAGTAAGACAGGATGGATCCAAAAGGGGAATCCTTATTTTATCACTAATACATTAATCATCTCATTAACCATTGTCTATCTGATTTTATAAATAAAAACCCTAAGGTCATGCATTCACACACTGTAAGTATTGTTCTTGTATATTATTTTTTCACACAGTAGTTGTTGACAGACTACTACAGGCTCAGTGTGCTGACGAATGTGCTGATAAAAAAAGCCACCCAGTAAGCAAAATGACGTTGACATCACGTGCATTTCAGGTGCTGAATGAAAGGTTTCTTAATAGGAAAGAGGAGCCAACTGAAGACTGCAACAAAATATGCATTATTATCACATATGCATTATTATCACATTCACTTATGTTAGCTTTTTCAAAGGGTTTATCACTGGCAGTGATGATGTTCAAAGTAGTCCAACCAACAGAATAAACCAACAGACCACTTCAACTACAATAACATTATGAGTAATGGTTACACTTTTTTTCTTCTTGCTATGACTGTGATATGTTGTTGTTTATCTACGTTAGTTGAAAGCACTGACTGTACGTCACTCTGGATAAGAGCTTCTGCTGAATGACCAAAATGCAAATGTAAAAACAAACACTTGCAAAGCAAGCCCTGCCACAAAACAAGTACACATTTGGTCGGTCCTGTCACGTTCTGACCTTAGTTCCTTTGTTTTGTCTTTTGTTTTAGTATGGTCAGGGCGTGAGTTGGGTGGGTTGTCTATGTTAGTTTTTCTATGATTTTCTATTTCTGTGTTTGGCCTGATATGGTTCTCAATCAGAGGCAGCTGTCAATCGTTGTCCCTGATTGGGAACCATATTTAGGTAGCCTGTTTTCTGTTGGGTTTTGTGGGTGGATGTTTTCAGTCTTTGTGTGTCTGCACCAGACAGAACTGTTTTCGGTTTTCCTTTTTGTTTCACTTTGTTAGTTTGTATTTTGTCGTGTTCATTCTTATTAAAAGTCATTATGGATACGTACCACGCTGCGCATTGGTCTTCCGATCCTTCCTACTACTCCTCATTAGAGGAGGAAGAAGAAAGCCGTTACAGGTCCGGACCAGATTCTAATCTGAACAAATCATAGACGTCTTGGCTATGTTTCACAAGTTTTGAAAATCACAGTACAGCACAGTTTAGTACAGTAGAGCACAGTAGAGCACAAGAGTACAGTACAGTACAATACGGTACAGAACAGTAGTTATATTCAGTAGAGTACAGTACGGTACAGTACATTAGAGTATAATTCATTACAATAAAGTATAGTTTAATTCGGTTCAGTACCTTACAGTACAGTAAAGTTTAATTCAGTAAAGTACAGTTTAGTTCAGTAGAGTACATTAGAGAACAGTACACTATACTTTACTTTTCTTTACTGTACTCTTCTGTGCTCTACTGTATTGTACTGTACTACACTCTGCTTTTCTTTACTGTGCTGTACTGTGCTGTCCTAACTTGCAAAACATAGATGTCTATGATTGGTTCAGATTTGATCAGGATCTTTGAATGAGTAGTTGTGTCTGAACTTTTGACTGGTACTGTATATACCTCTATGTTTGGGCTAAATGAAGGACCGGACATTTGTGGACATCTATGATTGTTTCAGATTTGGTCAGGACCGAGAAGAAAAGACAAAGAAAAGACTGAGGATCAAAAAATATTTTTTTTAAGTGATCCAAAAGACATTGCCTGACATCAAATCCTTAGTGGGCTGTCATATATGGAATGTGAAGATATGAGGGAAGGGAAGGGTGCTGCTAGAGGCTCTGACACATGACTCTCAGTCTACTCGTAGTGGGAGGTAGGTTGGTTCTGCTGTCAGAAACCTTTTATGCTCAGTATTCAGGTGGTGTAGTATGGGCTCTTTGTTCTGCCAACCCTGTGGTTTCATAACAGTTTGCCACATAAGAGTGGTCAAGCTGTCCAGAAAGGCCTGTCTATCTGTGTCTGGGGAGGAGAAGAGAGCACAGGAATGTGACAGACGGGGGCAGGTCAGAGGGCTTTGATCATTCCTCGGGAAGCTGCTGCACACTGCACTACTACACACCCTGGGGAAGGGGAGGATTCTCTCTGAATCTCTCTGATTTTGTCTGACTCGGATTGGGTTTGTTTTGGGCTCTGGCCAGGTGGCCACTGCCTGCAACTGGGTGAGACATCAAATGAAAGATTTAATGGATCATGCTACCATCTAGCAGAAATCAAACATATTTCCATAGACTCTCCTGCCAGAAAGTGAATAAGGCTTACTCGCCCTTGCATTCACAGCCAAAATACAGTCTACTGCAGGTCCAAATAGAATCAAATAGTATTCCTCAAATGCTTCATAAACAACAGGTGTAGACTAACAGTGAAATGCTTACTTAAGGCCCCTCCAAACAATGCAGAGAGAAAGAAAATAGAGAAATAATAGAAAATAAATAACATGTAAAAATAAAAGTAATAATAAATACACAATGAGTAATGATAACTTGACTAGAGTGTTTTCTGGTGATTTTTGTGTAAATGTATACCTTCTAAAAACTGATCTGAGTCAGGTCAAAGTGTCTCTGTCATTAACTCACTAAAGAAGTGGCTTGTCATTAGTGAGCAGAGATGCTGTTATTATATGAATTCTGAAAGGTTTAGAATATTTGACTGTCTGAAATGAGCCATATGGGTCTGTGGTGTGCATGTGGTGCAGCGTAGGGAGCATGGAGAGATGTCTGTCTGTCTGGCCCAGCCTTATTTGGTTGCTGTAACAACCTCCAGACTATCTTTCTCCTCCTTCAGACCTCCAAGTTATCCCTTCTCTGGAAAATAGCTGGTTCTCTCAAGAATCAGTATCACATTTATACAGAAGTATTTGTGGTTTTCATAGTTTATCTTTTTATAGCACATGCTCTATTATCATTTTTCAAAACTGTGCAAATTGCTTTCCGTAGTGTTTCTTACAATTTGAGCAGAATGCTGTAATTCACACTTTTCTGTTCATTGTGCAATAGGCACCTTCAGTCAGAAATTAGATCTACTGTATGAATCTGGCACCTCTGCCCCATATTTCAGTGTGAGGAGGTTGTATCACTGTGAGGAAGCCGACCACAACAGGTCCATAGCCGCACACTTCCTGACTGACACAGAGCTGGTCGTGAACGGACATGTTTCTCATAAAGAAGTGTTTCCTAGGCTGTCCTTTTCCCATATGGAACCAGGCCAGACATCCTCATTCCTGGCTCTCTGATAACCCTGTGGGAGAGTACAGTCCTAAAACATGCCACCTCATTAAAACAAGTCACTTTTCATTTCATTTTGATAGGTTTTCTTTACTTCCCTATCAATGCAGCACTTTCTCTGTTTGCTGGAGTGTGCTATCTGGGCTACTGGACGGCATCCCAGAAGCCCCGGCTGCAGTGCAGGTCTTAACGAGTGGGCGCTGTGAAAATCAGACTGGGCAGAGACAGACTGGGCAGAGACAGACAAGGGAACATACATCAGTCACCCAGCAACACCCCAGTCCTCTCCGGCAAGGGGGCATTTAGGGTCAGCTGCTCTGTGGGATCAGAGCACTTTGTCATAGCCATTAAAGCTACTCTCTCTCCATAGGGCAAGCTCATGTGTGCTTCCCATGTCCAACACGAATGGTATTGGTTAGCCTAGAGCCAGAGATACCCGTTACTACAGGCGGACCATGGGGTGATGATTTATTGCTTCAACCATGAGCTCTCAAACGCTGACATGCCTGTAATTGACAGATGGCATTGTGTTTTAATGACAGGGTTTTGAAGTTGCAGTAATGGCTCATTTACAGTCCTGCATATGTATTTCTAGTCATCATCGCTCCCTCATGTCCCTTATCTTTTATTGTGTGACCCAAACACACCTGTCAATTAATTATATTGCAGACAGGTTGAGAGAAAGGTTAAGTGTGTCTAATTTTATCTCAGTGTTTAGTGTTATCAGTATATAGTCAGTACACCACCAAGAGGCCCTAAGCCAAGGGCCATGCCTCATGCATCCTCTTCCCGCAAGGCAGGGGTTTATTTAAGGCCCCTTGGCCATGGAGGGGTGAAGGTCAAGTCCACAGGCAAGGAGCAGAGCAGGGCCCTCCATGACAGATGAGAGAATCATGGGGTGCTGAATGCATGAGGTAGGGAAGGAATGTAGCTGTGGAGCCTACACCTCTGGCCCTGTCAGCAGAGAAAAGACAATATGCTGTGTGGGTAATTGCAGGGTTCGTAAATATGAATTTCACATTCTTAAAATAAAGTGGTGATCCTAACTGACCGAAAACAGGGTTTTTTACTAGGATTAAATGTCAAGAATTGTGAAAAACTGAGTTTAAATGTATTTGGCTAAGGTGTATTGTAACTTCCGTCTTCACCTGTGTATATATATATATAGTTCATGAGTTTCTAGGTAGATAATTATTCAAGAGAAAAAGCATCTGCAAGTAAAAATTAAAGCAGGAGACACCAGTGACTAGATCAATAAAAAAGTGGTCAGATGAAGCAGGTGCTAAGCTATAGGACTGTTTTGCTAGCACAGACTGGAATATGTTCCTGGATTTCTCCGATGGCTTTGAGGAGTACACCACATCAGTCACTGACTTCATCGATGACATCGTCCCCGCAGTGACCGTACATACCCCAACCAGAAGCCATGGATTGCAGGCAACATCCGCACTGAACTAAAGGCTAGAGCTGCCGCTTTCAGGGAGTGGGACTCTAACCCGGAAGCTTAATAGAAATCCCTCTATGCCCTCCGACGAACCATCAAACAGGCAAAGCGTCAATACAGGACTAAGATCAAATTGTACTATACTGGCTCTGAAGCTCGTCGGATGTGGCAGAGTTTGCAAACCATTACAGACTACAAAGGGAAGAACAGCCGAGAGCTGCCCAGTGACACGAGCCTACCAGACAAGCTAAACTACTTCTATGCTCACTCCGAGGTAAATAACACTGAAACATTCATAAGAGCTCCAGCTTTTCCTGAAGGCTGTGTGATCACGCTCTCCACAGCCAATGTGAGTAAGACCTTTAACTTCTCTAGGATAGGGGGCTGCATTTTCACATTTGGATGAAAAGCATACCCAAATTTAACTGCCAGCTACTCATCCCCAGAAGATAAGATATGCATATTATTAGTAGATTTGGATAGAAAACACTCTGAAGTTTCTAAAACGGTTTGAATCATGTCTGTGAGTATAACAGAACTTATTTAGCAGGCAAAACTCCGAGGACAAACCATTCAGATTTTTGTTTTGTTTGAGGTCACTCTCTTTTCAATGGGATTTCATTGGGAATACAGATTTCTAATTGACCTTCTTGCAGTTCCTACCGCTTCCACTGGATGTCAACAGTCTTTAGAAATTAGTTGAGGTTTTTTCCTTTGTGTAATGAAGAAGTACTGCCATCTTGAACGAGGGTCACTGGAAGTGTGCTGTTAGAAGCGCGTGACCAGAAAGCTAGCTACAGTTTGTTTTAATCCTGTATTGAACACAGATCATCCCGTCTTCAATTTAATCGATTATTTACGTAAAAAAATACCTAAAGTTGTATTACAAAAGTAGTTTGAAATGTTTTGCGCCAAATAAATGGACATTTTGGATATATATCGACGGAATTAATCGAACAAAAGGACCATTTGTGATGTTTATGGGACATATTGGAGTGCCAACAACAGAAGGTCATCAAAGGTAAGGCATGAATTATATTTTTATTTCTGCGTTTTGTGTCGCGCCTGCAGGGTTGAAATATGCTTCTCTCTCTTTGTTTACTATGGTGCTAACTCAGATAATAGCATAGTTTGCTTTCGCCGAAAAGCCTATTTGAATTCTGACATGTTGACATGCTGGATTCACAACCAGTGTAGCTGTCACGAACGTCGTAATCCTCCTCGCCTGAGGAGGAGTAAGGATCGGACCAAAGCGCAGTGTGGTTTGATGAATACATACTTAATTTAATTAATGAAGACAAAAATAACTAAACAAACTTACAAAACAACAAAACAAACGTGACGCTATATAACGAAAGTGCAGACACGAGCAACCAACGTATATACATAGACAATAACCCACAACCCACAATACAAAACAGGCTACCTAAATATGGTTCCCAATCAGAGACAATGAAAAACACCTGCCTCTGATTGAGAACCATATCAGGCCAAATGACACACCTAAACATAGAAACACAGAACATAGACTGCCCACCCCAACTCACGCCCTGACCAACTAACTAAAGACAAAAACAAAGGAAATAAAGGTCAGGACGTGACGCTGGACAGACGGGCAGCTCAGGCTTGCCGATGAGCACTGTAGGCCTGGTGCGTGTTGCCGGAACTGGTGGTACCGGACTGGGGACACGCACCACTGGGCGAGTGCGGGGAGCAGGAACAGGGCGTACAGGGCTCTGGAGACGCACAGGAGGCTTGGTGCGTGGTGCCGGAACTGGTGGTACCGGGCTGGGGACACGCACCTCAAGGCTAGTGCGGGGAGGAGGAACAGGGCGTACTGGACTCTGGAGTGGCACAGGAAGCCTGCTGCGTGGTGTTGGCACTGGTGGTACTGGGCTGGTGCGAGGGGCTGCCACAGGCAGACTGGTTGTGGCCTGCTGGAGGTCATTTTGCAGGGCTCTGGCAGTGCTCCTCCTTGCACAAAGGCCGAGGTAGCGGTCCTGCTGCTGGGTTGTTGCCCTCCTACGACCTCCTCCACGTCTCCTGATGTACTGGCCTGTCTCCTGGTAGCGCATCCATGCTCTGGACACTACGCTGACAGACACAGCAAAACTTCTTGCCACAGCTCGCCTTGATGTGCCATCCTGGATGAGCTGCACTACCTGAGCCACTTGTGTGGGTTGTAGACTCCGTCTCATGCTACCACTAGAGTGAAAGCACCGCCAGCATTCAAAAGTGACCAAAACATCAGCCAGGAAGCATAGAAACTGAGAAGGGGTCTGTGGTCACCACCTGCAGAATCACTCCTTTATTGGGGGTGTCTTGCTAATTGCCTATAATTTCCACCTTTTGTCTATTCCATTTGCACAACAGCATGTGAAATGTATTGTCAATCAGTGTTGCTTCCTAAGTGGACAGTTTGATTTCACAGAAGTGTGATTTACTTGGAGTTACATTGTGTTGTGTAAGTGTTCCCTTTATTTTTTTGAGCAGTGTATATACATATATAGATCTATCTATACATCTATCTATCTATATCCTAATTTGAATTGGGTGCAGGTCATGTTGTTCTTCACATTACCGTCTCTGGTAAACACATACTATATCAAATAAAATCAACGTTTATTTGTCACATGCACAGGATACAGAAGGTGAAGTGAAATGGTTACTTGCATAGTGGAGTCTTTTGTTTATTCATGTAGCTAGCTAGCTAGCTAAACAATTAACCATAATCCCAACTCATAATGTTACTACTCTGCATGAATCTGCAAGTAGCTAACCAACCAGGTTCACATTAGGCTATAGCTAGCAATGCAAATGACTCTGAGATATGAATAATATTACTACACAGATCATACATGTAACGCTAGCTAGCGAGCCAGCCAGCTAACGTTAGCTAGCAAGTTAACCTTACGCTTTAACTTGAAATGAAAACAACTTTCTGACAAAATTTGAAACATATAATATCTGAAAATGTAGCTAGCTAGATTATCTTACCCGTTTACATGGATGGATGCTTTTCCCTCTGTCACGGATGCCTTGGTTGCCCTTAGTTTGAAGATGTAATCCAGAGACAGGTTTTCAATACAACTGCCTTCTGCGTGTTCTCTTTTCTACCTCCTCTCTTTTCTACTCCCTGCATATTTGCAATCAAATGCCAGAATTTTTGCTATCATACTCTAATTTTGATTTCAAAACTCGGTCCTCCAGAAAGTGGAGAGCAACACTTATGTAGTTCTACGACATGATATCTTTCAAAAAAGCTGTGTTAGAAATAATTACATACACATACTGACCAGCTCATGTTATAGACAGAAACTCGCTACATGGCAGACCAATCTGAACTCATCTCTCGGCATGTCCAGCCCATCCATTATCTCAGCCAATCATGGATAGCGGGAAGGTTGCTGCCTTTTTCCTTGGCTAATCCAACTACGCTCGTAATTTAACAATTTTATTCATATTTACAGATAGCATGCAAGTTTGTTGCACATGACAGTTCACATGTTCCAGAATGTTTACTTATTTATTTTAAAGTATGTTCAAATGCCTCTCCTGTGAAGTAGTGACGCGTGACATACACCTAGTTTCCTGAAACAAGTAACATTTAGGCTATTGTTTGTATGTGTATTTCACACTATGTTGAGGTAAAAATCAGAGTATAATGCTTGTATGGATGTCAACCCCAGTACTACCACCACCGATATTTGTATGCTAGCTCTTCTAACAGCTTATATGAACTTGAGTTAGCGTTTAGCATTCACTTCTTCTTAACCTGGAAAGGAACAACTTCTAAATGTTATGCAGCGAAAACAGCCAAATATATCCTAGTCAGACTTTAGTAACCACATTGTGGGCCTGTTACAATACATCGATCATAACATATTTGACAAATATCAACTTTGTTAAATCAGATTTGTTGAATGTGTGCCAAACTGGTGTCCTTCTTCTATCCCCCACGGTCTGCGCTCCATTGACCTCTTTACCGCATCTATACTACAGAAGTTGCCAAATAATTTGGTCTGCAATATCATTCACAGTAACAAATATTGACGTTTTGAATTCTGTCGTCCGTATAACCCAGTCCCATTTCTGAGGATTGGATTTCCTTGAACTCCTGTGTTCCCAAAAGGCTCTGAGAAGTCTGACTTATCTGTAGAAAAACAACCTCCCGTCCAACTGGAAGAGTTTTAGCCAACTGGAAATGTTTTTAGCTGGATTGTCCAACCATTTTGTGGGATGCAGTCCAACCAAGCAAAGGGGAAATCCATGGCAGGTTCATTTATCATCTTGAAATACCACTGCTTCACTGGTAGAGCATTTTCATCAGAGCTTATCAGAACCATGTCATGAGCACTCCTGAAAAATAGGTGCAGTAGGAATACTGCTGGGAAGTGTTGGTAGATATCCTCAGTGTTTCTTGTCTCCTTTACAGTAGTTTGTCGCTCTGTCTTTGACACTGTCACGACTTCTGCCGAAGTCGTTGCCTCTCCTTGTTCGGGCGGTGTTCGGCGGTCGATGTCACCGGTCTTCTAGCCATCATCGATCCATTTTTCATTTTCCATTGCTTTTGTCTTGTCTTCCCACACACCTGTTTTCAATCCCATCCATTACCTCTTGTGTATTTAACCCTCTGTTTCCCCTCATGTCTTTGTCAGGGATTGTTTTATGTCAACTGTTGTTTATTGATGTATAGGTGTGCGACGGGTCCCCGTACCCATGTTGATTTTTTACGTATGTACATTGTTCGTGTTTGGAGCATTGTTAAATGGACATTTATTAAAAGTCTCCATTACACTCAGTTTAACTCTCCTGCGCCTGACTTCCCTGCCACCTATACACACGGCTCTGACAGACATTGTCTCTGTCTCTCACCCTCTCTTTACAGTGTGACACACCAATGCTACTGAAGGAGCAGCTGGGGACTCTGATGGAGGAGTGAGAGATATCTCAGAGCTGGGGAGACAGTCTGGGTCTGAGGACAGGAGACACATTGTGACAAATATACAAATGTGTATATTTACAGTACCGGTCAAAAGTTTGGACACACCTACTCATTCAAGGGTTTTTCTTTATTTTTACTATTTTCTATATTGTAGAATAATAGTGAAGACATCAAAACCATGAAATAACACATATGGAATCATGTAGTAACCAAAAAAGTGTTAAACAAATCAAAATATATTTGAGATTCTTCAAAGTAGCCACCCTTTGCCTTGATGACAGTTTTGCACACTGTTGGCATTCTTTCAACCCGCTTCACCTGGAATGCTTTTCCAACAGTCTTGAAGGAGTTCCCTTCATATGCTGAGCACTTTTGGGCTCCTTTTCCTTCACTTTGCAGTCCATCTCATCCCAAACCATCTCAGTTGGGTTGGGGTCGGGTGATTGTGGAGGCCAGGTTATCTGATGCATCACTTTCCTTCTTGGACAAATAGCCCTTATACAGCCTGGAGGTGTGTTGGGTCATTGTCCTGTTGAAAAACAAATGATAGTCCCGCTAAGCACAAACCAGATAGGATGGCGTATCGGTGCAGAATGCTGTGGTAACCAAGCTGGTTATTTGTTCCTTGAATTCTAAATAAATCATAGACAGTGTCACCAGCAAGACACCTACACACCATCACACCTCCTCCTCCATGCTTCACGGTGGGAACCACACATGCAGAGATTGTACATTCATCTACTCTGTGTCTCACAAAAACACACTGGTTGGAACCAAAAATCTCAAATTAGGACTCATCAGACCAAAGGACAGATTTCCACCAGTCTAATGTCCATTGCTCGAGTTTCTGGGCACAAGCAAGTCTCTTCTTATTGGTGTCCTTTAGTAGTGGTTTCTTTGCAGCAATTTGACCATGAAGGCCTGATTCACGCAGTCTCCTCTGAGCAGTTGATGTTGATGTGTCTGCTACTTGAACTCTGTGAAGCATTTATTTGGGCTGCAATTTCTGAGGCTGGTAGCTCTAATGAACTTATCCTCTGCAGCAGAGGTAGCTCTGAAACTGTTGTTTCTCTTTGCTTATTTGAGCTGTTCTTGCCATAATATGGACTTAGCCCTATTTGGTAAAAGACCATCTTGTGTATACCACCCCTACCTTGTCACAACACAACTGATTTGCTCAACCGCATTAAGAACGAAAGAAGTTCCTCAGGTTTACTTTTAACAAGGAACACCTGTTAACCTGTCTAGGATCAGCGTGGCGCTAGCGGCACCCCCCCCCCCCCCCCCCCCCCACTGAAAAACCAGTGCCGCGAAATTCAAAAAAAATATTTTTTTAAAATATTTAACTTTCACACATTAAAGTCCAATACAGCTAATGAAAGACACAGATCTTATGAATCCAGTCAACATTTCCGATTTTTAAAATGTTTTACAGGGAAGACACAATATGTAAAGATGTACATCTATTACCTAAAAACACATTAGCATAATCCACCATCTTTTATTTGTCCACCAACACCAGTAGCCATCACCAATTCGGCTAAACTAAGATATTTATAGCCCCTAACCAACAAAAAAACTCATTAGATGACAGTCTGATAACATATTTATGGTATGGGATAGGTTTTGTTAGAAAAAAGTGCATATTTCAGGTATATGGCATAGTTTACAATTGCACCCACCATCACAAATGGACTAGAATAATTACAATGAGCAACGTGTTTACCTAACTACTAATCATCAAACATTTCGTAAAAATACACAGCATACACGAATCGAAAGACACAGATCCTGTGAATACAGACAATATTTCAGATTTTCTAAGTGTCTTACAGCGAAAACACAATAAATCGTTATATTAGCTTAGCACATAGCAATTAGCAGCCCAGCATTGATTCTAGCCAAAGTGAGCGATAAAAGTCAACATCGCCAAAAGATATTAATTTTTTCACTAACCTTCTCAGAATTCTTCCGATGACACTCCTGTAACATCACATTACAACATGCATATACAGTTTGATCGAAAATGTTTATATTTAGCCACCAAAATCATGGTTAGACAATGTGAAATGTAGACAAGCTGGTAAAGAAAACGTCCTTGCGCCACTTAGACAGTGATCTACTCTTATACATAAATACTCATAAACGTGACTAAAAAATATAGGGTGGACAGGGATTGATAGACAATTTAATTCTTAATACAATTGCGTTATTACATTTTTTAATTTATCCTTACTTTTCAATACAGTTTGCGCCAAGCGAAGCTACGTCAAAAAACATGGCGTCCTAAGCCACTAAAATGTTTCGACAGAAACACGATTTATCATAATAAAAATGTCCTACCTTGAGCTGTTCTTCCATCAGTATCTTGGGCAAAGGATCCTTTCTTGGGAGCAATCGTCTTTTGGTGGAAAGCTGTCCTCTTGCCATGTGGAAATGTCAACTACGTTCGGGATGAACTGAAAAGCGTTTCCAACTTTTCACATCGTTGCAAAAATAAATGTCCCAAAATCGCACTAAACGGATATAAATTGCTATAAAACGCTTTAAATTAACTACTTTGTGATGTTTGTAACTCCTATAACGAGTGAAAAGATGACCGGAGAAATATAACAGGCTAAACTAACGCTTGGAACAGGAGAGGGTCGGTGTCTTCCACGCGCGTTACGCAGCAAGAAAAGACTTGCTAGCTAAAGGTTTTTTTCATTTGTAGGGCCTGTGAACGAGCAATCGAGCCCGTTGGAATCGTCATCACGTAAAGGCATCCAGGGGAAGACGTAAGAAGTGTCCGTATAGTCATAGCAACGACAGAGCCCTTTTAAATGACTTCAGAAAAGTGGCCAACGTTTCTCAAATCTGACTCCATGTCAGGGAAATTGCTGTAGAATGGGCTCTGTTCCACTTAGAGACAAAATTTCAACTCCTATAGAAACTATAGACTGTTTTCTATCCAATAATAATAATAATATGCATATTGTACGATCAAGGATTTTGTGGGAAGCCGTTTAAAAAATTAGCCACATTAGCATAAATAGTCTAAACAGCGCCCCCATCCCCAACAGGTTAATTGAAATGCATTCCGGGTGAAGCTGGTTGAGAGAATGCCAAGAGTGTGCAAAGCTGTCATCAAGGCAAAGGGTGGCTACTTTGAAGAATCTAAAATATATTTTGATTTGTTTAACACTTTTTTGGTTACTACATGATTCAACCAGGCCTGCAGTCATGTCACGAGAAGGGCAGCAATATGGATTTCCACACCAACAAAAACACAATGACTGTATGAATCACTGTGTCTTGTAAAACTGTGTAGTGTATAATCATAAGATTCTAGTGAAACAACCATATTATACAAGTCTTTGATGTTTGTCTAGGCTTCATAAAATATCTTTGTACAAGCTTTCTTAAATAGCGTGGTACAGATTGAAAAATCTAAATGAATGAAACCTGTAATGGGTTTTTACTTGTCTCAATCGCTCAATTGTGCCTTTGTACAATGAGCGCTCCTCTAGTTCTGTATATTCCACTTTGAGTATTTCATTTTCAGTTTCCAAATTTTCACCTCCAAATGGGGAGTCAGAACAGTCGGAGAGCCCATTGTATTAACCCCTGCTAATTTCGAAGAGAACAGACCGTTCATGGTCTCATTCAACTTATCAACTTATTTCTTTGACTGCAGAATGTAATGAATGCATAAGCATTTAGCTGTGAGCAGTGGGAGTGTGGGGCAATGTTGGGCAAACCCTGTTGGGTACCTTCTGTACTAAGGAGTGAACAGACAGACATTGTTGCTGCTCAAGGGGACAATGGGAACCCATTACAACTTCCACTCCTAATAGGGAGGCCATTCCATACATTCCTGCTTCTATAGGTGAGTCCTAAGCAGAGCTCAGTTGAGTTCCTCAAGGGCAGAAGGCCTTTGTTCGATCCACCAACCTGTGTGTCTCCCCAGTTCTACTCTAATTACAGATTTATCTGGCATTCTCCTTAGAAAATACCTGGCTGTCGGCTTTGAAAGTAAGTTTTGGGGGTGAATTAGCTGTTGACGTGTTTCTTGCAGGTATATGTTCAGGTTCACACAGCGACAGGAGTATCCTGCAACTGTCTGACCCTCGAGCAAAGGCCCTCTTTTTCCTCTCCCCTGGACACCCAGAGGCCTTCGCTGTTCACTCTCTGCCTTAGACACCTTGACCCCAGACTTAATTCTAAGCTTCAGGAATTATCTCACATTCCAGTCAACAGAAAACACATTCACCAGGTGAACTTCCAAAGTCAACCCAAAGCTATGTCCTTGTATCAGTGAAGCATGCAGTACTCCCAGGAATGAAACTGCCCTATTATTTGGACGGCAGGTAGCGGTTTTAGAGCTTTGGGCCAGTAACCGAAAGGATGCTGGTTTGTATCCTCAAGCAAATAATCTGTCTGTGACCTTGAGCAAGGCACCTAACGCTAATTGCTCCAGGGTCGCCGCCAATAATGGCTGATCCCTGGCCGTGACCCCATTCTCGGAGAGTGTCTCAGTGGGAGTGGGATATTCAAATAGGACATTTCCTATTCACACAAATATAATACACATTGTACATGTGTGAAATTGGACAAATGTAAGCACCCATCTAATTATTATTATTTCACAAAAGCAGTTTAACACCAATTCACTTAGTCAGTGTATGTCTCTGAAGGGAAACCGATGTCGCAATCTATCAAATCATAATTGCAGGTATTGACAGAATAGTATGGTTTAATCAGAGTGATTTGAGTAGCCAATGCCATCCTCTAGGTATGATCTGCTAACTCATTCCATAACACTGAGGTAAACTCTGAGGTAAAGAGAGCAGTAGCAAGCAGGGGCTGTCTGGACTTGGATTTGTTACGCATTTGCAGTGTTGCCTTTGACTGCCAGAGATGTGCTATGTAAAATGACTGAATCAACACTCTTTAATTATATTTGTACACAATATACACTGAGTGTACAACACATGAGGATCACATAGACTGACCAGGTGAATCCAGGTGAAAGCTATGATCCCTTATTGATATCACCTGTTAAATCCACTTCAATCAGTATAGATGAAGGGGAAGAGACAGGTAAAAAATAAATAATAATAAGCCTTGAGACATGGATTGTGTTCATTCAGAAAGTGAATGGGCAAGACAAAATATATAAGTGCATTTGAACAGGGTATGGTTGTAGGTGCCAGGTACACCGGTTTGTGTCAAGACCTGCAACGCTGCTGGATTTTTCATGCTCAACAGTTTCCCGTGTGTATCAAGAATGGTCCACCACTCAAAGGACATCCTGCCTTTGGAGTGGGCCAGCATCCCTGTGGAATGCTTGCAGCACTTTTTGTAGAGTCCATGCCCTGACGAATTGATGCTGTTCTGGGGGGAAAAGGGAAGGTGTTCCTTCCTTGTCCACTCAGTGTACAAGCTCACTGTCTCTTAGCACCTCTACAAAAGCCAAAGAGCAAAGGCTGTAGGTCTGTGGAATGCCTCAGATAGGTGTGACTGTAAGCTATTTTAGGTTTTATTCACTGGGAAATTCCAAGAAAACTAGACACATTGCTGTGGGTTATATTGTGTAATAGCTCTACATTTGTTATAGTATAAGGTGGTAGACTTGAGTTTTTTCCATAAACTAATCATTTTGAAGGCTTTGTTGCTAAATTCCTTGTCTCCTTAGGTGTGGGATCGTGTTTTCAAGGGGATATTGTAGTGTGAAAGTCCTATTGAATGTGGACTTTAGTTCATCCTAAATTTCCTTGCTGTTGACTTCTCAAGGATACTCCCTTTCTTCGAGGACTCCCCAGACTCAAGTGATAGATTCCATCAGAGTTTACAGAACATGACCTATTTATGTGTAATGCTTCATAGTACTGTGCATATCAAAGCTGAGAATAAATCCATAAGCAAGCAAAGGACAAAAACAATGATAATATATTTTTTCTGATGTATTTATTGTTCGGTTGACATTACAAAGTAACTGGTAGAAGTATAAACAGCATTTGGGAGGTAAAACTATGGTAAAAATGTTTATAGACAAGCATCACTAATAGTAAAGTAAAAAATACTAAACAAAACACTATCCAAAGACATCCTCATGTCAGTGTGCAAACAAGTTTATACAATCAGGAACACGGGTCACGTTTCTTGATAAATTATTTAAATAGCATATATCTACACATTAAATAACCTCTTATCATAGAACAGACAAACATAACAATAATTTATCCATTACAAATGCACAGGACATACATAAAGCACAACATATTTCAGAAAACGTTTTTAAAACGTTAGGGGAATTTTCTGCTACAAAAACATTTTATATACATCATAAAAAATGATTGTACTACAGTGACACACAAAAAAAGAAGCCAACCAATGTATACTCTGGTGCTAAAAGGGTACTCTCATGTTTTGTTGGTTTCAATCAAAAAAATAATGAGGTAATATTTGTACATAAAGGTTTTCCTTTGTTTTCCCCATCAGAAATATACACACATTCTCAAGCCCACAAGTCAGACATACTGTGCAGAAGAACAATGGGATTTAAATGACACCTAATTAGTCTATTTTGGAAGGTTGGTGTGAGAGTTAATACTGCACCCTGCTATGAGAGGACTTTTTTAGAGGGATTTATACCCTGTTTCAAGATTCCAGTTATTTAGAACGGGTTTTAATGACAACAAGACAGAGATGAATAAAGATGAGAGATATCCTAACTCTAGGATCATGTGTCAATACTCTCAACTGGTAGCAAATAAAATAAATAATAACTTATGTACAACCTTGGTAGCAATAGTCCTCTCAAGGCAGGGTAGACTGGCCCATGTGTTTTTTGTCCCTCTCCACTAATGTCTGAGCTAAGATAAAAAGAAAAGACATCCTGGAATCCTGGCGAAATAGCAGTTGTGTTGTTCGCTAGTAGTCTATATTGGCTTTGGGTGCTAGTCCTGCTTCTGTGCTCCTTCCATATATCATCTAGAGTTCTTTCCTGAGAAACCACTTAGCAAGCCTGGTCAAACCCTGAAGACATACTTCATACTGAGCTGAACTGCAAGAGTCTACTAGAAGCCACTTAGTTACCAAATTTGAAATGGCTAATGCCTTGACTACAATTGGCTTAAGTGTCTTTATCACAAAGCCCTTCATGGGTAACATACACGCAGACAAACATTCACTCTCATTGATAGTAACTGCCAATCCATACCGTCCACGGTCCCTCAATAGTTCCTTTAAGGGGCATCTGTGGCCCATCTGGAGTAAATATCCTACTGGTTTCTTCATTTGGAAACAAGTCAAGTCCTTTTGAGTCCACAGCAGAGCTGAAGTAATGCTCGGAAATAATGAAAATACTCTTCCCTTTAGACCTCCATCCAGAGAGGGATAGCAACTAATTCAGAAGTGCAGAGAAATCTATCTGATTTCTTCACTGAGCAAAGTTATGCTCAACCTGCTGTTAGTGCAGGGGTCTAGTCATCATAGGGCAGGCAGTTAGCCTGTGTCCATTCTGCCTCAATCCCACACACTTGCTCTCCATTCCACCAATGTGCTTGTCGCAAAGTAAAGAGTAATATTGATATGGTCCCAGGTCATATGTTACATTTATATTTGAGCAGGTAAATACATTCTTCTAAGAGCCTCTCTCTAGTCCGATTAAGAATCTGGAGGAAAAAGAGAAGTTAAGAATCAGTTAAAACCCTGTACATATTTTGAGTCAAAGGGCATGAGCAAGTCATTTTTTTTGTTTGACAAAACATTCCTGAAAGCATCTTACCTCTGCATTCATATTTGAGGTCTGAGAAGTATGTCATCTCCTGAGAGAAGACATACATGCCTAGTCTTCCACCAGCATAAGTCTTGTCGTAGATATTTCCGGAATCGGCCATGATTCTCTTGCCTTCATACATCACAACTCTGAAAGGAAGGAAGATGACATGAGATCATTAGCACATGAAAGCAGGAGTTTATGTGGCTTCAGTAAAGGCAGAGGAGCTAAAGAGTTCAAAGCTAAAGCTAATCTGAGCTCACCTGATGAGTCCAGACTTGGGCCTGTGGATCAGGTGCCATCTGTAGGCGGTGTAGTCTTTCCAGCCGATGTTCTTGGGGTCGTGCCACAGAGTACGCACCTATGAGGAGGAATAACAAAAAGACATGAGAATTGTTTCCTACCCAGTGGTTTTCTCTCGCACTGCTCTTATGTGCTTTGGGCTTGTAATGTGGACTGAAGCTGACCGTACCTGTCCAGCAGTGTCACCGGTGTGCCAGAGGGCATTCCTCAGATGCTCCCCAGGTCCTGTGGTGGAGTTGACCACTTTGATGGACACTCCGGAGTAGCCCTGAGCTCTGGTCGGCGTGTGGGACCAGTAAGTCTGTGTGATCTGCTTCCACATTACCACGTAGAACCTGGAGCTGGACTGGTACCCAAACACAAATCCAGCATAGTCATCGTCCCTGTCTGTGTTGATAAAGAACGTTCCACTGAAGTCCACTGCGTTGAACTCATCGAACCCTATAGACAACAAAGAAGTTGGTTAGGACTTTTCTCAATGGACCCATAATCTACGAATGGTAGTTTTGTAGTTGTTCTCTTTAGTTCCTAAGGTGTTATATATGTGTTACAGCACGTACCAACAGCGATGCCAGGGTCACAGTTGACGGTCTGCACCAGTTCTTTGCCCTGGTGGCGGACCACCCAGTTGGGGTCGATCTGGGAGGTTCCCTTGGGGTCCAGCGGTACCATCTGGAACCTGCGGAAGTCCGTCTCACTGATAGCAAAGTTCTCAGGGCACACATCGTAGATATCAAGAATGTTGTCTTGGTCAAAGTCATCTTTGCAAACATCTCCACGACCATCACCTGAGAGGAGGAGGCAGAGAAAAGCACTTAGACATTTCTTCATGGAGACAACAAGCTAACCAACCCTATAGTAATCTCTGTGACTCTGCATTTCTGTAGAGAGTACTTTGTCTTTCTAGATGAATTATTCAATAGGTCAGTTGAATGGCGCCAATGTTTGATAGAGCTACCGAAGAGAGTGACTCACCATCAGAGTCCAGCTGGTCAGGGTTAAAGGCCAGCCTACAGTTGTCCTTGTCGTCAGGGATACCGTCGTTGTCATCATCGTGGTCACAGGCGTCACCCTTGCCGTCTTTGTCGTGGTCGGCCTGGTTGGCGTTGGGGATATAGGGACAGTTGTCCAAGTTGTTCTGATGACCGTCCTCATCAATGTCCTGGTTGTTGTCGCACTTGTCTCCCACACGGTCTGAGTCAGAGTCAATCTGGAGGACAACACAATTAATTTAGTCTTCACAAAAACACATTATTTCACACTGTATGAGATAAATGTGGCTCTACTTCAATGCACTCAGACATAATGAATGTATTTCACCACTCTCAACTTAAGTCATCTCCCTCAATATGAGAGGTGCTATTCTATCCCTCATCCTTGTGCCCCCTTGTCTTCAGATATGCTAGTAATTTCCCTTCCAACAAGAATACTGTTTCCTTGCACCTTGGCAAGACTACACACACACACACACACATACACATTCATATCTATTCAGAAGGGGGGAATGAATAAGGAGAGGGGGAGAATTGCACTCATTCTTCTCCCAGCTTTCACAATTTCACATTCCTGTCTTTCATTAAAGCTGAGCACAGGTGCAATCTATGGCTACTGTCCTAAGAGGCGGGGCTCTATGATAGTTCTAATTCCCTCCAAGATACTTGATAAGATTGGGTTCTTATGTAGTAGAAGATGAAAGCTGCAGTTACCTGGTCTGGGTTGTTTTCAAGAGGGCAATTGTCACAGTGGTCTCCCACTCCATCCCCGTCAGTGTCTCTCTGGTCCACATTGTAGACGTATGGGCAGTTGTCCCTCTCATTTAGAATGCCTGCGAAGTGAACACACATTTATATCAATCTATGACAACTTTTAAGGACTGAGAGATTTCATTGTCTGATGTTGGAGGAGTGATGATCTCTTACCATCACCGTCAATGTCAATAGCACAGGCATCCCCCTCTCCGTTGTTGTCTGTGTCGACTTGGTCGGGGTTGCTCTCATGCACACAGTTATCACATCGATCACCAATGTCATCTCTGTCCACATCATACTGAGCGGGGTTGTAGACCATTGGGCAGTTGTCCTAATAATTTGAAAAAATGTACACCATTACTACATTGTTCATATGCTACTCGCTTTCCCCCTGACTCCTCCAATTTCTCTAACCCATAAGAGAAAGGACTACTGATTGCTGTGTTTGGTTTCTTTGTGGATAACCAAGTCCTGTTTTGATCTCTCACCCTATCATCAGGGATCCCATCGTTGTCATCATCGTGATCGCAAGCGTCACCAAGCCCATCATTGTCGTGATCCTCCTGTCCAGAGTTGGGAAGGTTTGGACAGTTGTCCTGAAAAAAAAAGGATCATGGTTGGTTAGAGAGTCATAACCACAATAACACAGTGGAGAAGCAAGGGATATACTTTGTTCAGTGCTGGGGGTGTGATCCTTCCTACCTTCTTGCAGTGGTAGGTGGCGTTCTCCACACACAGGAGGTCTTTGTTGGGCCATCCATCCAGGTCAGTGTCATCTCCACAGATGTGGCCATTGCCAGCGTAACCAGGTTTGCACTCACAGCGGAACATAGTGTCGCTGAACTGACCCAGGTAGATACAGTTGGCATTCTTGTTGCAATCATGGCTGCCGTCTTGGCAGGGGTTACGGGGTGTGCACACCTAGGGGGAAGGGAGAGACACGTACTAAAGGGTTAAGATGTGCTGCTGACCTCCTAGCATTAGAATAAATAGAAATCCTCACATTTGTGTATTTTGTTGCAATAGCCAGAGTTTGTCTCACCTGTTTCTTGGCTGTGGCCTGCTCCACTCCTCTCCCGAAGGGCTGTTGTCCTGAGTAGCGAGGGGGGCAGGCAAGGCAGTTGTAACCAGGCTCAGTATTCTCACAGCGGTGGACTCCGTTGAGTGTGAAGCATGCGTCACGGACCTCCTTGCACTCATCGATGTCCTTGCAGTTGATGCCGTCTCCGGTGTAGCCCACTGGGCATGCGCCACACTTCCAGGAACCATCATCAAAGCTGGTACACTTAGCGCCAGCAAAGCAGGGGTTGGACAGACAGCCATCTATATAAAGAAGCATATTGATTTTAAAATACTGAACAAAAATGGATTTGTACACTTTTAGGTAAAAATAACAAATGCCATAATCTATTAATAAAATTCGTACCAATAGGGCAGTCCTCTTTTCCACACAGCTGGGATGTTTTGCCGTCACCCTGACATTCCTTTCCTCCGTATTTGGGGGTGGGGTTGTTACAAAGACGCTGGCGAGTCTGGAATCCACCTCCACAGGTGACAGAGCAGGTGTCCCATAAAGACCAGGGTCCCCAGACTCCGTCAACTAAGGTACAGCGAGAGAGAGATGAGTTACAGCTGTATCTCCAGACAGATAGATAGGCACTTGTGTTTAGATGCTGCTCTTCTACTTACTTGGACAAGGTGATTTCTGGCAGACCTCGGTCTCTCTGCCCTGTCCTTGGCAGTCTCTGCCTCCCATCTGGGGAGTTGGGGAGTTGCAAAGGCGAATGCGGGTGATGACTCCTTCACCACAGGTCACAGAGCAGGAGGACCAGGGAGACCAGTGGCTCCAGCCACCATCCTGCCTGACTGTAAAGGACATACACATAATTATTAGTTAATGTGCTATTACAGTACACATGAGATGTATGGTACTGAGAGATACTGTTGAGTAGAAATGGTAGGTTTACTCACAGCGCTTGTCACATTCCTGAGGGTAGCAGTCGCGGGTCTGCACAGAGGTGCCCTCGCAATTGCTGTTGATGCGGTCGCATGATCGACCTCGCTGCTGGATTCCCCGTCCACAAGACACGGAACAATGAGTCCATTCGGACCAGGGGGACCAGCCATCCTCAGCATAGTCACTCGCTAGGGGGGAGAGACAATGGGAGAGCTATTAACACTGCAGAGCTCAGCCATGGGGGCAAAGGATTTTCAAAGGACAGTCTATTTGAATAAATTTAGTCCAGAAGATTTGAGACCTGGCATTCCAAGGGGTACTCAGGGAATGTGAATGACTGACAAATGATAAAGGAAGACTTTTCCAAATTAAAATACACCTGATAGGCAGGTTGTCAAAAAAAGTTCAGGTCCACCTCACAAAAAAGTACTACAATTCTGTTACAGGCTTGTTTTCAACAGTAGACGAGTACTTACGGGTTCCACAACGTGGGCAGCACTCTCCATCGGGCACGGTGGCGTTGGCACAGGGCATCAGGGGACAAGAGATTTTGCGACACACAGTGGCAGAGTTCTATAGAGAGGATTGCTGAAATTAGTAAATAGTTTGTCTCCAGAGCAGGCTGTCCGGCTACAACAAGGACGGCCGGTAAAATAATCTGGACCATTAACTTTGCATTGCGCAAAAGTGGTTGCTGCTTTGCCAGGACTAATTGCTATGTTTGGGAACATTGGGATGATGTTTGGCTGGGGCAGGGGGATCCCCGCTGTGCTACCGTCCTAGATTTGTGCACCTGCTCTAGGGTTCAGGACAAGCAATGTGCTGGGGGTCTGGAGGGAAGGACGGTGACAGTGGGAAAGGCAGAACAGAGGGTCTCTGCAGATGTACTAATTAAATACACATTCTTGATACCTAGCCAAATAGATAACTACAATAACACCCTTAGTGAGAGAGAAAGTGAGAGAGGGGTTTGACATGGCAGAACCCCCCTACTGCTTTGTTGCTATTCTCTCAAACATCTCATTAGAGGTGAGGTGATGACTAGCAGACAGACACTGCCTAGTCACAAGAGCCTAAACACAAGAGCCCATTAACACCTCATTACAGAAGGGGTTGAGGAGCTACTGCCTGGTTTTCACACAGTTTACTACTGACTGGGTTACTGATTAACTGCATTCCACCAAGTGCGATGACACCTACCTGGCAGGTACACTCTGTGCAGCCGTCCACGGTCCACTCATCTTTGTCCTTGTGCACGATGCCGTTGTGAAGACAGACCCCACTGTGGATGTTCATCTGGTTCATGAGCAGAGTGCTCTCCTTATTCTGAACACAGAAGAGGGGAGGGAGAGAAAGGGACATGTGTTTAGACAATAGGATGGAAACTTTTACATAGCCAAGGTTCCAGTATAAATAAATGACCAATCAACATTGTGATTAGGACATAGCTTGATTTAACTAAAGCAAATACAAATTCAATGACAGCCAAACATATTTGTATATTCATATGACAGCCATTATGATCTGTCAGGGCCTGCCATTCCAAGGGCAAGTGGCTGTGCAGTGGAGAGGTTTTAACTGGGAACAGATAGACTTGAGAGGGAGGGAGGAAGGATGACAGTGCACAGACCCAGCTGCTTTCTGTGCTTACCACTCTGTTGAGCTCGTTTGACAGCTGCTTAACAACCACACCGAGTCCCTTGAGCTCCTTGAACATACTGGTGATATCCTCACAGGAAACGCCACAGACCTGCTGAATTTCTAAAGAGGAGAAAAGCAATCAGTTAGTCACCTCCCTCCTTCACATGAGCACAGACCAGTAGGAGCAAATGGCCTTGTCCCTGCAGAGTGAAGTCTGGTCTCACCTTTGCTTTTGTGGCCAGTGTAATCAGTCCTTATTGCTGGGCTAGACCCATTGACTGGGTTGTCCAGGGTCATGACATCAGTCAATGTTGCAGCTGGAGGAGGACAGACAGTAATTTCCATGAACAGCATAATAACATCCACCTGAAGAGACTTTATTAATGGCCATATAGAATTCCGGTACTATCAATCAATCAATCAAGTTTATTTTATATAGCCCTTCGTACATCAGCTAATATCTCGAAGTGCTGTACAGAAACCCAGCCTAAAACCCCAAACAGCTAGTAATTCTATTTGGTAATGAAATGCATTTAGATTTTTACAACTAACAAGCAATGAATAACATCAACTTATACAGTAATTCCAACATTTAAATGCAAAAATAACATTTATAATTTTGTAAATCACACTT